>NC_092499.1:71447272-71748636 GCF_047511675.1 Marmota flaviventris
AGCAGAGAAAAAAACAATTGCATTTATTCAACTCACATTCTTTCCTTTTGCCTTTGAGTTGTGTAAGAAAAACACTTCCAGACAGACAACATATTTGGTGTCTGGATGTTGTTGTCCCTAAAGCAACAGACATGTTCAAATGATAAGGTAATATAAGGCTACACACACTATATAAAATGATATAATAATTATATGGTGTTCCCAGTAAGAATTCTTACTTCACAGCTCTATAAATCTTAGTAAGTTGGCTTCGATATTATCCATCAAGCCTTTTCTGTTCTTAAACAGAATTTCTGCAATGACAGAAATGTAAGATGTCCAAAACTGTAGCCCATGGCCACATGTGACTACTGAGAACTAGAAAGGGATTAATGAGCCTGCAGGACTGAATTCATTTATCTCATTTAATTTTAATTCAGTTTAAACTTGAGTGGCCATATAAGGTCAGTGGCCATTGTATTGGTCAAGATAATTCTAAAATATCCTAATATGTTCAATGTTTAGCCATTACCTAAAAAGGTGAAAAGAAAATTAAGATTTAGGTAGCTTCCCAAATAGGTCAGTCTATTTCATGTCTCAAAGAAGTTTCTTCTCAGAGAACATGTATTCTCTGTCTTCACATCCACAGAAAGTGGTTCCACCGTGATGTCACAGGACTCAAAAGAATTCACACTTGCAATATCTCCTACTAGCAAAGTTCCTATGCAAATAGACATGTTAGCGTGGTCATATTCTAAAAGGTTCCAAAAGAGTAAAATGTTCTGGGGGAAAGAAAGCCATAAGAATTAAGCCTACAATTTTAAATATTTTATTCTGCATAGGAGTAATTTTCCGGCATATTCTCACACTTCAAGGATGACACTCTCACACCAGGCCTAGGACTAGGGACTCTGTGGATGGGGCAGCAGGATGTCCAGTTCGGTTGTGGCTGCCTTGGCCATGGTTTGAATAGCTGATACCAGCCCTGCCCTAGAACACTCACACAAACAGGAAACCACAGTCACCCAGAGGTTCATTCATTCTTGAATTCAGTCATTTCATTTAACAAACATTTCATGAGCACTTACTACATGCTAAGCACAAAGCTATACCATATATATATATAGCTGAGGGACTTAGTCTCTGCCCTTCAGGACTTACATTGGAATAAAGACACATAAACAGATTACAATCCAACATGAGCCTGGGAAATGATAGACCTCTATAAAAGGTTACCTAACCTATCCTGGGAGGGTCAAGGAGAGAGGTGACACTTGAGGAGCTGAGTCCTCAGAATGAGAAAGAGTTAGTAAGGCAAAAGCAGGGCAGGGAGCATTCCAAACAGCATGGCTAACAGAGGTGGGAAGCAGCCTAAAGAATCTGCCATGCACAGGGAACGCAACAAGAGGTGTTGCTCATTCATCAAGTCAGAGTCAAGGAGTGGTGGGAGGAGAGACTGAAAGGCCACCGTGCACCAGGAGACGAGAGCTTGGTCTTTGATTTGCATATAATGGGGTGTCACCATGGGCTTCAGCAAAACAGAGACCCTGCTAGACAGACAGACAGAGGCTGCCTGGTAGCATACAGGAGGGTATATTTGCTGGAACAAAAAGAAGGCTATGGTTTCGTCTTAGAAAGCAATGATAAGGGACTGCACACAGATAGCAGGAACAGGAATCAAGAGAAGGGAAAATTCAGAAATTTCCAGAACTAAATTTTATTTAGTTAGTTATTTAGTTATTTAATTATTTAGTTAATTATTTAGGAAATAACCCATAATTAGAAATTTAACATAGAGGGTGACTCGATGGATATAAGATCTAAAAAGGGGGGGAGCATGAAGGATGACTCCCTGGCTTTTAACTTGGATGACTCAATGGATAGGGTAACTGAAAGAGGACACCACCAGAAGCCACCAATACTCATTACTCCCTTAATCTGAGCCTGACTGTAATGATGAATTATGGTCTTCCTCATGAGAACCTTAGGAGACTATTTTATTATTTTTAATACCCATTTTAAAAAAGAAGATACTGAGGCTTGGGAATTAAATGACTTTTTCAAGATCAAACACTTGGTAACTGCCAGAGCTACAATTCAAATGAGTTCTATTTGATTCCAAAGCCCAAATTTTAACCAACATGCAATTCAGTCTCTAAACACATGTTGAAAGGGGAGGTCTGGGAGAAAGAAGCCATCAAGACACAAAGGTTGCCAGGCTCAGTGGCACATTCCCGTAACCCCAGTAACTCAGGAGGCTGAGACAGGAGGATTGCAAGTTCGAAGCCAGTCCCCATAATTTAGAAGGTAGCAAAGTCCTAAGCAACTTAGTGAGACCCTATCTCAAAATTAATTAATTAATTAATTAATTAATTCAAAGCGTTGAGGATGTAGCTCAGTGATAAAGCATCCCTGGGTTCAATCCCCAATACCGAAAAAAAAAAAAAAGACACAATGGTTAAAAAATTAGAAAGATCAAGGAAGGGACAATGACTAATAAAGCAAGGACAAGAAAAAAGTGGGAGCAGATGAATGGACCTGGAGAAAACCAAATGAAGACAACTGTGACTACATGTAAGTTTGCAGGCATCAAACAGGAAATCGGTAGAGATCCTGACAATCATGCAAGGTCACCTGTTAAGAGTGAGGGATGTGGAGAGACCTCAAGAGAACATGACCTAAGCACTCAACAGAGCAGGAGAGAAAGGGGCAACATCAACATCAAACTGCCTAGAACACCTGGCAGCCCAGGCGAGGAGGAGGCAATACTGACTTCAGCTTGGACCTGCAGGGCTGCAGGCCGATGTACAGATAAGCCACAGGACTGGAAGGTAGTGACCAATGTTCAGATGACCCACCTTTCTCTAGAAAAGCCACTCACCCCTGGCTGTCCTCCAAAGTCCTCATCTTACTCTTGGGAAGGTTCTAGCCACAGCAACAAAGAACTAAAGAAGATAACTCTTATCCCCCAAAAGATCTCCCAAGACAACACTTAGTAAATTATCCAAATAGCACCACCGCTGCAGTCCAATCCCTCGACTCTTACTAGATAAGCCTATAAAATGAGACAAAAATTAACTGACACTCAAAACATGTCCGTGGTCAAGCCAGGAATAGCTTGTTAAAAAAAAAAAAAAAAAAAAAAAAAAAAAGCCTGTTGGCTTTCAGGTTCCACAGCAACTTGGCACAGGAGAATCCCAGTTCTTAACAAATCAGGATTATAATCAGTAGAGTCTGGGGCTGAGAGTGAGGGCCATGTCAGGGATTACCAACCATCTGCAATAGGAAGCAATGCAAGGGTAAAATGGGTCCCAGTTTCCCCCACTTTATAAAATGGACAGGACACACAGCAACAATGGAAGTGTGTGATTTCAATTCCTCCCAATCCCCAAACAACCCACCACACAAAACCAGACAGCCTACAAAACAATGGAAATGTCAGGTCAGTCTCCTGTTCCATGCCCCCACCCCACTGTCCTCCAACTTCCTCTTTCACAGTGGATGAGTTGTCATCTTTCCACGAAGGAATGCCAAGTGCTGGGTCCGTCTGACTGGCAGTTCCTGCTCTTCAGGTTCTCTGGATGCTTCAAAAGGGCGGTGATGTGGTACCGGAAAGACTGCCCTCCTTACCGGTGGTTTGCTTGGCTTCCACCCCTGGTGACTCACTTGCCAGTTTCTCTCATGTATAAGAAGATCTATGATTAAAGGAGACTTCATTTGAGGCCCATGGGCCAGAGGTGGCCTCTCTGGGAAGTGAGGGATCTAAACTCAGACTGGATTATGAGGTATTTTGATGGAAGCTCCCAGATTCCGGGCTGGCTGGAATATGGAGGCAGCAAAAAAATAAAATCACTGACAGCAGTATGAACAATGTTGAGTCATATCATTCCAAGAAATGAATTCAGAAGCTACCCAGGAATCAATCCATAAATCAAGGCAATTGTAGTCAAGAGCTTTCGATCTTGAATACAAGACTACAAAATTTTCCCTCAAAATTATTTAGTATTTTTAGTTAAACACATGAAAAGAACAGTCAAGATACTTGAATAATTGATAATCATTTTTTAAGTTTTCCATTTGATTCAAAGAATATATTAAAACATAGGTAAGAAAATGGATCTTCTAAAATCTCCTACCAAAGTTTTATTACCAACCTTCTTCCACATGATTCTGCATTAGAAACTACTAGGGATCACACCAACCCTTCCCTCAAGGAACTAACTTTTAAAAGGTCATAAAGACTAGAATAGGGCCCCCTATCAGACAAGCTCTGCAAAAAGAGATGCTGAAAAATCAGGTTTTTCTAATAAAAGAAAAATAAGGAAACCTAGATATTAAAAAAAAATGACGGTGATTGTTCACGGTGCTCAGGGCAATGAAAGAGTAGGACTTGTGCAGAAAAGCAATAGCTTCCACAAAAAAGATGTTAAAACAACACATTCCTACTGCAGAGTAGGAGAAAAAGTCAGTTATAAGGTCTTCAATACCATGTCAGAACTGAGGCCTCCTCTAGGAACTCCATTGTAAAGGCAGAAAGGGAATAGACAGAAAAAAGTTTATTTTCTATAAAGTACTTAAACACATCATTGAAATTATCAAGCCATCTCATTGCTCCCTTCTAGCCTTCTTGATTCCTCAAAGCAGGAATCATATTCAAACATTTGTTCATTTAACTCATTTATGTAAGTATTTACTTACTAAAGGTATATTTGAGTGCTTAATACGTGCCAGGTATCATGTGATAGGCTTTGAGGATGCCCAGGGGAAACAAATCACACATAATACCTATTGTAAGAATTTATAGTCTAATAAGGCAGAAATAAAGGAAATAATCCCAGAATAACTATGTATTTACAATTGTAATTAAATGCCAAGGTAAAGTACAGGAAAACCTAAAATACTCTGGGGAACACTTTAGGCCCCACTGATGAAGTGGAATTTAACTGAAGGACTAGCCAGGTGGATGGAGCAGAAGGGAGTCTCTAAAGAGGCACACGGCTTGTGTATAGGTCCTAAAATTCATCTTTGAATCTCCAGAGCCTTGTATACAGTAGATACTCAATAAATGCTTACAGAATAAACTTTAAGTTCTCAGAAAACCTCTCCTAAGAAAAAAAACCACCTAAATAGAGAAAGAAAAAGAAAGAGCTGCAGGTACAGAGAGGTGTTATTTGTAACACAAAAAAATTAGGAAGAGCAATAGGAAACCAGCATATTATGTAAGTCAGTGGCTGAAATATTATACAGCTGTGATGCAGCAATATGCAAAATGGTCATTATACAATTAAGAGAGAAAATATACAAATGAGTATATTATGATCAGAAATAAGGAAAGGCAAGAAAAGAGTAATATAGTTCTTATATATTGACTGATAAAATTAAACAGTCATCTATCAACCATCTCACTTACACTCCACACATAGAATTGCAAGTTCCTTCCATTCTTGAAGAATTATTCCTGCCAATTTTTGGACAAACCCATTCAGATCAACTGCATTCAGTCCAGGCCCTTTAAGAAGTACTGTGCTACTTCAGCAACACCTTAGATTGACATTTAGCCCTGTTTTCATAGTCATCGCCCACATGTTTTATTTTGGCTATCATCTTTTGCTTCGTCCATGTGATCCTTATTACAATAGGTCCATATAATGTCCTGTATAAGGCACCAAGGAAGAAGTAGCACCTGATTTCCTGCATGTGCTCCATATGCGACAGTAATTTGTATTACTGTCACATATTTCTCTTTTTCCCAGTATTATCATTTAGGAAATATTGTAAGTGTATGTGAAATACAATTACATTACAAAAGTTTGAAAAATTAAGAAAAGCTGGTTACAGTGGCACATGCTAAGAATCCCAGTGGCTCAGGAGGCTGAGGCAGGAGGATTGCCAGTTCAAAGCCAGGCCCTAAGCAACTTAGTAAGATCCTGTCTCAAAATTAAAAACAATTAAAAAATGGGCTGGGGATGTTTCTTAGTGGATAAGCACCCCTGGGTCAATCCTGGTACAAAAAAAAAAAGGAAAGAAAGCAAATTGAAGGTGAAAAAAAAGTCTAATATATAAACACTGATATAGATTTTTAAAATGTGTTTCTAGCTATCTTATATGTACATTTTTAACCATTCTTTTTGTGGTTATAAAATTATACATGCTTATTAGAAAAAAATACAACTTAGAAAATGAAAGTCCCCATAATCCCATTCCATCTCTTTCTATTCTACTCCATTCCCCGCCACCCTCCACCCCTGGGGGGAAAAAATGCTAGGCGTTTGATGCAAAAATCTTGCAGCAGAGTTGTTTTTTGTTTTGTTTTTGGTTACACTGGTCCATAATTTCTTATCTACAACCGAAATATTCAAAACTCTCTAAAATTCAATAACATTTGTCCAAATCTGACCTGAACTGACATAAGGTAATTTGCAATCTATTCATCCCACTTAGTGTGAACATTCACACTTTACTGCAAAAGCATTGATTTGTTTTTATTACAGGTGCCACCCAGCCTCACAGGAGATGTTATTTAATAGTAAATGTAATTAATACATGATTCTACATGAAACTGAAAAAAATCCTGAATTCAGAAACACATCTGTCCCCAAACAGTCTCAAAAGATGTGGATTCATACTAATGTTACTCTATTATCAATATTATCTCAGAAACAGGTCACACTGTGCATACCACTCTCCAAGTAGATTTTTTTCACTCAGTAACATATCAAGGACATCTTTCTACATCAGTTCAGTGTGTTCTTTAACAGCCATGTGGGTAAGAGATCAGAAGAATGAAAGAACCCTGGTTTTGAGGAAAGGATAAGTAGGGTAAATAAGTGAGAGGTAGAAAAGGCTTTTTGAGATTAGGGGCCTGGTTCTTTTGTCAAAAGATCATCTCATGGTCGACAGATGTGACAATTTCCTGAATTCCCACAGTCGGTTGGCACTAACTGGGGACCATACCCAGGAGTCCTACTTCCTGACTCTTTCTACCATACTCTGCAACTGGTCTAAGATGCTGAGATCCCAACAATGGGGGCCACAGTCAGTGGGGGCCACCAACAATGGGGGCCACAAAGTGTGGCTGCAAAAAAATGCAAAGGCCACGTTCTGGCAAGGAGCACACACTCTGTTCCCAGGGCTCACCCAAGCTGGAATGTGAATCTGTTCACCTGGCACTGTGAACAGCTGCCTTCCAAACCTCACAGCAAGCGTTTTTGAGTTTGACGACTAAACAGAAAAAGATATGAGAAGCCACTGCCAATTATTAAGAATTCAAATTAGATGTTCAAATTTGGGTCACTTTTTCCTCAATACAAGCCACAGTGTGCCAAGGGCATATCATTTTCTTTACTAATCTTGCCTTCTTGCTTTGGGCTCCAAAGAACTAAACCTGTATCAGAGAAGAATGATGATTCTCTTCTACCTACTGGAGAGCCACCAGCACCCGATGGATCTCCCCCAGAACTTTGCCACCCCTCACTGTGCCTCCAAACACTACTTAGTTCACTCAAGTATGTCCCTCCAGCAGAAAAGTGTGTTTTTGTTCATGTATAATAACTCTTAATGTACAAATGCATCCAAATCCCAAAATTCAGAATATGGAAAATCAGAGAAAAGAAAAACCAATGCTACAGGAAGCCAGTGGGCCTGTTCCTGCCCACCTCCCAGATATCCCCCCACCCCCATGTGCTTTTCTCCACCTGCACCTTTCATGCTCAGAGTAAAGAGAGTAAGTAGCAGAATGCAACTTTACAGGGCCTTGGCCAGAAACACCATCTGGGAGAATGAAGATTTATAAACACAGTCTTCCAGAATCCTGTGTCCCTCATCCCATCACAAAGACAGGGCAAATAAATCAGTGATACCGTTCTCTCTCAACACACCTGGCGCTACAGCTCAATTATTTGGGGGAATTGATAGTTATGTTAATGCTGGGTAATGGAGTGTCATTTTATGACACCTCTGTAGCTCCTTAAATGAGAACTGCCCAAACTGTGCAAATGGATAGAGTAAAAACCAGGCACCCTGGGATCCTACCATGCAGAGCAAAGTGGTGCTTGATCAAAGGGGCAGGGCAGGGGGGCATCGAGTCATTCATTTCCTTGGCTAAGGGCAGAAGAGGCAGACTGTCTGTTAGAAGGAGGGCCAAAAATAACCTACAAGCCCTCCACAGAAATGTTTGCCAGCCATGGATACCAAAGGACAGATCCCTGATCTAAGTCAGCAAGGTTATAGGGGAATTTTTGTTATCAGTCTTGGTTAGATGAGTATCTAGGCTAAAAGAAGGTCTTTTAAAGGGCTGACGCATCCCTTTATTTTTTTATTTTTTTATTTTTTTTTGACGCATCCCTTTAAACACCTACCTGCCCTTATCTTGCCCCACAAAGAACAGACAATCCTCCTTTCACCTCCCTCCCCATGCTGGGTAAAGCCCTGAAAAGCCCTCTGACCTCCCTCAGCTAGACATGAGGAGAGAGGGGACATTAGCTTAGTGTCTTCAACAGGCATGGGATGGTAACAAAGAGGTAAAGGGCAGGGAGGCGGGGGTGACTGTGCTACAGTTTCTAGTCTCAGTTTCAGAAATGGTTCTGAGAGGCAACAAGATGTTCTTAGTCTCTAGAGCAGTAAAGAGCAAGCAGAGAGGCATAATCACTGAGTTTATGTTAGAAAAGCAAGATTTATTTTCTGTTTAAGCCCATAGATCCCAATATCTGTCATTTCTCTTCTCTGCTTTTGTGTCCTAGGTGTCCCCACCAAAATCAGGCTGGGCAAGTGCATATGCTGGCATCCTTCTGGGCCCAGGGTACCCAACAGTTGGTCTTTGGGCAGGCCAGTGTCTCACAGTCAGCCCTCCGGGGATTGGGGGAGGGAGGAAGGGAGACAACATAAGTAGGAGTATCTATGGAAGCAAGAGACCACATACAAAGCACCATACAAATAAATGCTGGTTATTTCCCCAGCTGTACATTCCTGCAGCACCTGACCTAAAGCTTTTGGGGCATTAAAAACATACTCTTGTGTCAATATTCTCAGCATAGTTACCTTCTTCACCTTTGTATCCCAAGCACAGTCCCCACATATCATGGATGCTTGGTGAGCATGGATATTTGTGAAATAGCCATGACCATAGGAATGAACATATACCTAGACATAAACCAGAGTTTCTAAGATGGCAAGCAATCATCCCCATTCCCTCCCAAAAGGGTCAAAAAAGTTTTCATTAGTACCCTCTACAAGCAATGGCTCTAACCCCAGGACTGAAAAATAGCTTGAACCTAGACTCGTCCTTTCCTTGTTAATGGTATGTGTTCCTAGAAAAGTTAAATTAATCTCTCTGAGCCTTCATTTCCTTGTCTGTAAGATGAGGATAATAATATCTACCTCAACAGGACTGATAGGCGATAAGGTAGGATAACAAATGTGAAGAACTAACACACAGTAGGAGAGCACAAGATCTGGAGTCAGAAGACCCATTAGGTCCTGACTATGCTCATTAAGTCACCAGGTGTATGATCTCCTATATTTCCTCAGATGGGATGAAATGATGACCTTCCTGCCTCTGAGAATCACTATGAAGGTCAAAATAGAAAATTTCCTGAAAGGAAACAGGATAAAACACCTGAACCCTGTAAAGGGCTAAGCGAACAGACTTCTACTTACAGGTCTCAAGAACAGACTTTCAAGAGCATAAGTTGATCCCCATCCTCCTTTTATCAAATTCGGTGGAGATTCCATTTGACCTGAATCTCAGCTTCAGCAGGGAACATTGCCGTGTCTGTCAGTCAACAAACACTAACAAATATGGCACTTCCTATGGGCCAAGTGCTATGCTAGGAGCTGAAGCTGCCGAGCCTTGGCTTCCTGAAGCTTTACAGTCTAAGGGACGAATAACTAGTTGTGAACAATGATGGCGGAGGTCTATAAGGCAGAAGTGCCAGTTGCTACTGAGCATAAAAGAGGGAGGCAGCAAGAGGAAGGGGTGACCCTAACTGAGCCTGGAGGACTCAGAGGAAAGGCAACTCTAATGAATGGCTACTGAAAGTGGCTTCTGATGACTGACAGGTGAGCAAGAAGAGGAAAAGGTCAGCCACAGAAGTTACATACCAGGGCTTGTGTACAGCCCAGCTCCGCGTGGCTGATTAACATTAAGAACACAGTAATAAAAGTTCCACCCTTTTATGGAACCCAATAAAGAACGAAAGAAGCTTCCCTCCATCTTTATACAGTCTACACAGAAAAATGGCTTGCTTCATCCAAGCCCCAACATCAGAGGTGGTGGCAAAGCTGTAGTTTCCTTCCCTCGCATGTGCAGACACCATGTGGTTCAAAGGGCTTGTGTTTTTCACCCACCCAGCCCTTTCCTTCCAGTCATTCAAACTCCTCTTCATGCCACATACTCCCAGAGCATTTTAAAGCAGGGTAAATGGCTGTCAGCTCACCCAGAGCACACAAGCAATCAGTCCCCTCTACAGTGCCCTGATCTGGCTGTGACAACCATGGGGAGACATACTCTCTCCAGAAAACACCAGTTGTACCACCTATCATTTAGGAGGACGTGAGAAGGGATCAGCGCTGACAGGGTGAGCAGTCAAATAAACTGGACTAGGACATTATCAAGAAAAGGGACTGGAGGGCTGGGGTTGTAGCTCAGGGGTAGAGCCCTTGCCTTGCACACATGAGGCCCTGGGTTCGATCCTCAGCACCACATAAAAATAAATAAAATAAAGATATCGTGTCCATCTACAACTAAAATAAAAAAAAAATATATATATATATATAAAGAAAGAAAAAGGAACTGGAAAGGAACCAGGCCATTCCCCTGTGAGTTTCCCCAACTCTCCCAGCACCTGGATGAGCTTTGAGAAACCTGCGACAGTCTCCTCCCAGGCCTATTAACTTCCTCTCCACCTCCCACCGCCTCAGCCAAGCCCATTAAAATGCTATTGCATCCCGTTCCCTGAAAATCTGGGTCCTCTCTTCCTTTCTATTTTGGCAAAGGTTGTTACCTCCTCCCTCTCTGACTGAGTGAAGTTAACACTCATGGTGTAAAACAGTTTTAATATCTAACACCTCAGATCCGCCAATATAAAGCACTAATGAGGTTCATTACTAAGTTATATTAGGCTTCTGGTGTGTAAAGCAGAGAGAGGCCTGGTGAGCTGACTTCTGACAGAAGGGACCCGGCCCCTCCCTGGAAGGGGCCCCTGTCAGGTGTCTTCACCTCCCCTGCCCCCACTTGCTATCGGCCATCACTCAGGAGTCATTCAATCTAAGCCAGTGCACAAGCCTCCACACAATTGGGTTGGGAATAAAGTACAGATGCTCCAACTGTGATAGCTTCAGAAACAACACTGTTAAGCTCAGCACGATAAGAGTTTCAGCGGCTGACAACCCACCGGGGTGTGGGCACTTCGGCCCCGACAAGGTAGCTAAAGCAGGTTCAAAGCATGAATCTACCTGCAGTGATTTTCCTCCAGACTTGAAGATAATCAGACCAAAATTTCCAGCACACCAGAACTGCTTTACCTGCAACATCTCATTCCCACGACCCCAAGGAAAGCAATGAAATAAGTTACTGCATTTTAAAAATTAATTCAGTCACTCCTCGAGCTTTGTACAAACCCATCATCATAGAGAAGCAGCAACATGACATTCTCTCCTAAATTTTCACCTAGTTTTCAGAATACTTATCCTTGGTTTCTCTTCCAACTGGTCCCCACTTCTGTCACCACCCATCTTCAAAAGGACCCAAAGACAATTGGAATCACTACTGATCACATTATACAGGAAGGGGCAGCAGACAAACGAAAGTATTTAGATGGCAAAATTCTTAAGCCACTCCCAGAGTGTGCTCAAGAATGGCTCGTATGAACATGGACATCATTAGTTAATGCTGGAATGAAAAGATGAACGAGGAAAACTATAATGCTCAGGAAAACATAACTCACTTACTTGCTATTGTGAACTGTGCTGCTATGAACATCGATGTAGCAGTGTCCCTGTAGCATGCCCTTTTTAGGTCTTTAGGGAATAGACCAAGAAGGGGAATAGCTGGGTCAAATGGTGGCTCCATTCCCAACTTTCCAAGAAATCTCCATACTGCTTTCCAAATTGGCTGCACCGATCTGCAGTCCCACCAGCAATGTACAAGTGTACCCTTTTCCCCACATCCTCGAACCAACCTAGATGCCCTTCAATAGACGAATGGATAAAAAAAATGTGGCATTTATACACAATGGAGTATTACTCTGCATTAAAAAATGACAAAATCATAGAATTTACAGGGAAATGGATGGCATTAGAGCAGATTATGCTAAGTGAAGCTAGCCAATTCCTAAAAAATAAATGCCAAATGTCTTCTTTGATATAAGGAGAGTAACTAAGAACAGAGTAGGGACGAAGAGCAGGAGAAGAAGATTAACATTTAACAGGGATGAGAGGTGGGAGGGAAAGGGAGAGAGAAGGGAAATTGCATGGTAATGGAAGGAGACCCTCAGGGTTATACAGTGGAGGAGGTAGAGAGAGAGGAGGGGAGGGGAGGGGAGAGGTGGGGAGGGGAGGGGAGAGGTGGGGAGGGGGGAGGGGGGAGGATGGGAAAGGCAGCAGAGCACAACAGACACTAGTATGGCAATTTGTAAATCAATGGATGTGTAACTGATGTGATTCTGCAATCTGGGTATGGGGTAAAGGTGGGAGTTCATAACCCACTTGAATCAAAGTGTGGAATATGATATGTCAAGAAATTTGTAATGTTTTGAACAACCCACAATAAAAAATTAAAAAAAAAAAAAAAAACATAACTCACTTAAATGTTCATTCCTATAATGGCTGTTTGGTTGAAGTCCAGGACTGCGGGGTAGACTTCAAATCAAGCCAAGTTAACAGAATGGGTCACAAACACAGGCAGAAAAATGTGCAATGTTTGCTCATGTTTGCTCTGGTTGTAACAGCCCTATTCCTTCATAGAGGCAAAAATCATACACACCAATTAAAATTTCTGTGCTATGAAAGTATTTATGTATCTGCTTCCCCTATAAGACAAGTTTCTTGAGGGCTGAAAACCTATCTTTTTTATTTCTGCATGCCCTGTGTTTAACTTAACCCCAGACACATAATACTTGCTCCAGTAAAGTAAATGTTGGACCCAGGGCTGGCTGGGGTTGTGAGCTCAGTGGTACAGTGCATGCTTAGCCTGTGTCAACCTTTGGGTTCAATCCCCAGCACCCAAAACGAAAGTGTTGAACCTACTGGCAAAGTAAAAATTAATTTTGAAATATCTCCAAAGAAGAAAAAAAGGCAACTAGTGTAGGCTATAGCCTTCAGCACTGGGAAATTCCACTCCACCTCAAGTTGCTGTTTGTAGAGTTTACCCCGCATTCTACGCAGCTGCCTGTGCTGTAAATTCAATCATGACCTTACTGTTTAATTAGAGAGGCTAAAATCAAAGGTAGAAATGTATAGTGCAGCCAGCACAGTGCTGAGGGAGGTAAATCTGCACGAAGTTCAATCAAATTTGTAATATGTGATCATGTGATTCTTCACTCATTAAATTGCCAAACACACACACACACACACACACACACACACTCACACTCTCACACACACACACACACACACACACATTAGGTGATAAACCTTTCCGGAACAGAGCAGACATACAGGTAGTGCATAAAATGTCCTTCCTATCCAAGGTCCTATAAACTCTAACCCTTGAACAATTTCCCTAACACTTTATCAGAACTAAGAGACATATAACCTTAAAAGCCAAATACCCAGGAGTTCATCTCAAAGTTGTTAGTTTTCCCTCCTATTCACCTTGTGGGGCAGGTGTAAAGCAGGCCAGGGGTTGCCTGCAGGTGTTCAAATTCTAGCTCCACCTCCTCCCTGCAGCAAGTATACCTTAACGTCTGTGTGCCTCAGCTACCTCATGAAGAGGGTGGTAATAAAATGATCCATATATTTCAAAGGTATTCTTAGGATTAAATGAGTTCATGCATGGGAAGCACTTAGCCTGACACCTAATTAATCTTTCCGGAGTACCTACTACTGCTGTGCATTATCCCACCCACCACCACCCTATTCATCACTTCTCTGCTCCCTCCTGACACCGCAGCAGTGCTCAGAGGCCGAAGGAACAAGCTGAGAATAAGCTGAGATTCATGGTGAAGATCATCTGTTCTCTTCAACATGCACACAAAGAGCCACCATCACCAAATTATTCTTTGTCATCCTGACCATCTTGCCTCCATATACAGACATTGAAAGTTGTAGTTTCTGGATGCGGAATGGATACAGATTATGTTTCTCTCTTTTTAACATAGCCTGGAAAAGCTAAGTATGTCTGTGAGCACAGACATGCTTATAAGAGTCTTGTAAATACTTCTTCTTCTAGTCAATCTCAAAGGACCACAGTGACAGAGTTCCTGCAAGAAACTATTCTCCAAAAATGTGCTTACTAGCTGGGAATATAGCTCAGTTGGTGGAGTGCTTGCCTTGCACACATAAGGCCCTGGGTTCAATGTGCTTACTAGCAAGAGTTTGGGAAGAGAGGCCATCTCTATGTGAAGATTTTAGGACCTGCTACCCCTAGAAATAGTGGAAAGAGGGAAACGACTTGTTAAGAAATAAACTAGAAAAGGGAACTGAGGATGAATGAGCACACAGCCAACTATTGTGACAGGAACAGAAAGAATCCCTCTTAGCAGGCCTCATGATAAGGTCACTCAAACTGGAAACTGAGAAACTAGCATGTGAAATAGGATGCACTTGAGTCTGGCCTTGATCTCTCAACTAGGAGCTCAGGGTCATCACAGAATGAAAAAGAAGGTGGGGCGGGGGAAGAGGAGGAGAATCCTTTGTCTTAGATGACCTCTAAGATGCCTTCAGCTTAAGAAGCTAACAATCCTGATCTAGTGAAAGCAGGTGGTCAGCCAGGCAGGCCTTGGGGGGAACTTCCACAAGTAGCACTTGAGTGACAATCATTCAAGCCATGATCATCAGGGTCAGGGTTCCTGAGTGGGAGTGGCCCCTCCACCAACTCATTCACAAGTTGTCCCACGGCTGGCTCCACAGGCCCAAAAAGAGCAAGTCTAGTCACGAGGCAACTATCTAGCATGTTCCACAGACCTCACTTGGAGCTCTGTCTCTACAAACATTAAGCACTTCAATGAATCACAGAGAGAGAGGAAGGAAGGAAGGAAAGAAGGAAGGGAGGGAGGGAGGGAAAGGAAAAGGATTAAATTTGTTACTAAAATCCATGCTTTTGGCATAATAGGCCATCATTCAGTTTATTTTCACGGGAACACCTGTGCATAATGGACCTGCCTCCTGTTCATCACAGGACACATCTGACCCGATGTGGCTGAGAAATACCAGGCACCATCTAACTCGACTCGAGCTTCGCATGGACTCCATGGTACTAGCCTCTCATATTTAGTTCCCTTTCTTCTTACACATCCAGTATCATGCAGATGCAGCCCTGGTAGTGGAAGTGGTTGACATGAGAACTCTCATTGCTGAGGGAACTTCCAGAGGTCACTCGGTTCACTGCTCGGTTCATTACCTATAACTCTTTTGCAATATCATGAGCAAGTTGTGGCCTTCAAATGACAAGCTTCCTGATGTTCTGATGGTATCCAAATATCATTTCAGGATGAGGAAGGGGTTGTTCCTGAAAGTTTTACCAGAGCCATCATTACAAAATATAGGTCCTGGGCAGCATGTAGGTGACCAGAATGAGAACTGTCAGTATTCTGGACACTGGAAAAAAAAAACAGTAGGTCAAGCTGTACTTCCACATAAAGGAGGCAAACCTGGAAGATAGCTGTCCTAAGTGATCCACGTAGCATCCTGGTGCCAAATGCAATGCTGTCCATTTCAGCCTAACCAATTTACAGACTCTTCTAAAACATCTCTGCACTCATACATATTTTTAAGCCAATTTTTTACTTTTTCACAGTATGTCACAATATATTATATAATAAATATGACTCAAAATATTATTTGATTACAAAAAGATGATATTTTACTTGTGCACATTAAGATACATGTTTTATGTGTAAGATAATAGTGTAAAGAAACTTGTCACTCACCCTGCATTCTCTGAGAGTCCTTATTCTTTTTTTTTTTTTTTCACCTGCTCATAATGCACTGAGCCTCCTCTTTATTTGGTTATAGAAAGTGAATAATCTGAATCAAAGCATTGTACACTCCCAATATGAGGAACATTTCTCTTTTTTTAATTTTTATTGTTGGTTGTTCAAAACATTACATAGTTCTTGATATATCATATTTCACACTTTGATTCAAGTGGGTTATGAACTCCCATTTTTACCCCGTATACGGATTGCAGAATCACATCAGTTACACATCCATTGATTTACATATTGCCATACTAGTGTCTGTTGTATTCTGCTGCCTTTCCTATCCTCTACTATCCCCCCTCCCCTCCCCTCCCCTCCCCTCTTCTCTCTCTACCCCCTCTACTGTCATTCATTTCTCCCCCTTATATTTTTTTCCCTTTCCCCTCACTTCCTCTTGTATGTAATTTTGTATAACCCTGAGGCTCTCCTTCCATTTCCATGCAATTTCCCCTCTCTCTCCCTTTCCCTCCCACCTCTCATCCCTGTTTAATGTTAATCTTCTTCTCATGCTCTTCGTCCCTACTCTGTTCTTAGTTACTCTCTGAGAGTCCTTATTCTATTTAGCTCCAGAATGAATGAAAAATCTCACTCACAAAACTTAAGAACTTCTTTTCCTTATCGTCTAGTCCTTTCACAGTTTTATGAGAATCAATTGCTTACAACACGATGCTGAGAGCCACGGCCGAGTCTGTATGGCCCCTGGCATTTTGCCAACAGTATTGATTGACAGGCGAGGCATTACTATCCGCCTCTGCCGCAACTTTTGAGTTCTCGCACTATTTTGGAGTTCTCGTGGGGATTTCCGGGGATTTCCCCAAGAGTTCCCATTGGTTGGGGAAGTGCAGGAGGAGGGATTTCCGGGAGAGATATTTCCGGCTAGGGGTTCCCGGAGAAGCCTCCTGTCGTTGGGAGGCTTCCCCGGGAGCTGTGTGAAGTGTTTTCCTGCAGTTTAAAAATAAAGTTTGTTCCTGCTTCAGTGGCTCGTTATTTGTGCCCAGCCAGACTGCGGCAACACACAAGTCTTCTCTTTCCATTCTAGGGGCTTCTTGTTCAGTGAGCTGGTCACTCTTGCTCAAAGGGCCATTCCTCTGTAAGAGCTCTCTCCTGGGCTGTAATAATCTGAGATTCATTCATTTCTTAGTTGGAGTTACATTAAGTCCTCTCTGCTGACAGTACACCAACCTCCAAGCCAGGCCTTTGATTTATCAATACAAAATACCAGACTCCTTTGGCAACTGTTCCACCCTCATCACCAGCAAGACAGTAACCATGAAGTCCAGTTAAGAGTCGACTCCATTCCAGGTCAGCCTGCGAGCAAGGAGAAAAAGTACAGGCAAGAAGTGTGCAGCCGGGCGTGATGGCGCATGCCTGTAATCCCAGAGGCTCAAGAGGCTGTGGTACGAAGATCGTGAGTTCAAAGCCAGCCTCAGCAAAAGTGAGGCACTAAGCAACTCAATGAGACCCTATCTCTAAATAAAATACAAAATAGGGCTGGGTGTGTGGCTCAGGGGTCAAGTACCCAAGTTCAATCCCTGGTACCACCCCCCCCCCAAAAAAAAAAGAGAAGTGTATGTAAGAGGAGTTGGTGAAGCATCCTTATCCGTTGATCCATGGAGGAATCAGAGGCACAGAACTGCCTTCTCCAGAGGTGCAGTTTCCCTGGCTGTCTTAAGAATGACACTATGACCTTCCAAAACCTTCTGCATGGCGCTGCCTAAGGTTTGCCGGTAGAAGGAAACACTAAACCACCTTTCTGGGTGCTGATTGTCAATGGATCATCTAAAACCTCTCATTATCAGGTCCGGTGGCAATCAGTAAACCTGGTTCTAACATACCACAGTGGATCAGACCACGCTGGAAAATTTGAAGTGAGGGATGGAAAGATCTGTTGCATTACCCACAAGAGCTAGGACACCTCCGCCCTGTGGGTTCTGCTGCACAGCCACAACACCAACGCCGACAAAGAGCAGAGTTCCTGTGGAAACACTTACAGTGCGATTCTTTGGGTGGAAATAGGCCTCTGAAAAAAAAAAGGCCTCACCCCCAATAGCAGGGAGTGATGAAGTGCCATGGAATGGCAGGTCTGGGGCCAATGATTCAGAGTCGAAACCAAGTCAAGCATCAACTTCACATAGCTGGAGATGAAGATCTGTGAGTTACTAAAGGATAAAGCCTGCTGATATAATGTGTTCTAGCATTTTCAGATCTTCCAACAGATGCCCATTGGCTAACTCATAATCCAGCGTAGCTCTCCAAGCCTTTTTGAGAACTAGGAAAAGACAACCCATGAGAATCTACATTTACACAAGAGAGGTTGACCATATTATATGCTAATAAATGAGTTAGCTCCATCTTTCCATCCTTCTGCTTGCATTTAATTACTAGTACAGGCTTTAAAGGACCTTTCCTTCACCTCCAGATGACTTTGGCACTCCTACTCAGAACAGAGAGTTGGATACCTAGACCAGGCTCTGCCCCACCTGTTAGATACCCCAGGTGCTCTACTGAAGCACCTCACTGGGCTCAGGGCCTCACAGGGCCACCCCTTCAAGAGGTGGGGCAAGACTCAACTGTAACATGGATGTTTGCCCCCTCCAGGGGAAAGAGGAGAATGCTTTCTCACACCTTGCCTCAAGATGCCCAATTCAATCAACATTTTTTCAACAGCTACTGGGGTCAACAGGGACCTAGACAAAGGCTCTGTCCTCGTGAAGCAATTCCTTACCAGTGGTATGAACCAAAGCACTTTGCCTTTAAAAAGCACTGAAGTGTTAGTTCCATATAAAATGACAAGTATAGGTCAGATTACAAGGGGAAAATATAAATCCCAAAAAGGAAAAGGAGTTTGTTTGTACCACCGTGAATCTGGTCAACACTGACTTTTCCTGAAGGCTGACCTTGAGCATCACCTCCTTCAAGAAGTCCTCCCTGAATGCTCAGGCACACAGTCCCCAACATCCTACATATGCTTCTGTTCCTGACCTTAATCACCCTGCAATGAAACTGCAGGTATGTGCATCCCCACCACCTCAGCACAAGCTCCTTAAGCTTTTTACCCCAGCACCAGACATGCTCTCTGGCCATAGCAGCTCTCAGTGAGTGCTGTGGATTGAAACTCGGAAGTGTGTATTGCTGTGTGCATGTGCATGATCAGGTCTATTTGAGGTGGTGTTTGTAGTTGCGTAGAAAATGGCATATTTTTTCCTATAGAACCTCCTTTATATCCCTCCTACCTTTTCTAACATTATACAACAAGTCCTTCTGCACAAATTACAAAGGAATACCTGCCCTCCTCCTCTGATATTTACTGAGAATGGAGTTAAACATGAGCAGAGGCAAGAAAACCTAATCTTTCTATTGGAACCAGGCATTAAGACAAGGTGGGGGATGGATTTGGGGAGACAGGCCTCTAGGAATGAACAACTGCACTATGAAGTACAACAGAGAATGGGCCACTAGAAGTTCTGCAGGACTAGATCACAGCAGAAGGAGTCAACCAGCACCATCCGAAACTCAGTTCAGAGGTAAAAAGGGATAATGAACACTAGAGCTCTTGCAAGGCTACTTCAGGAGTCACTTATTTTGCCAGAAGAAGCTATTTTAAGGAAAATTGGTTTACACAGCTACTGTCACTTCAAGGTCACAGTTGTACCTTAATCTAGGTTATGCCCTTCATGGGTGTCCTATTCTAAAAAAAAAAAAAAAAAAAAAGGCAGGCTGTCATTAATATATTCCTGACATCTGGTACACTAGGTGATGACTTAATCTCTCCATTTTTCCTGTTTTGAAATCCAGCTCTTATGGCCCAAACAAAAGTTGCTAATGTTCTAACGTTTTATTTGGGGGGGCCTGGGATTTGGCTAGTCCTTTCACCTGTCATTTACACTTACCTAAATAATCAAGGGAATAACAACCATTCTGGCATATTCACTCTATCTGAAAATGAACACTGTTCCTAAGCCTGTAGTCATGTCTGTATCTGAAATGCAAATTTAAAAAAAAAAAAATTTATAGTTGTGGATGGACAGCATGCCTTCATTCATTTAGTTTTTTTATGCAGTGCTAAGGATCGAACCCAGTGCCTCACACATGCTAGGCAAGCGCTCTGCCACTGAGCTACAGCCCTAGCCCTGAAATACAAATTTTTAAAGGGAAAATGTTTTAACAAAGAGTGTCAATGATAATGTTTGAATCCTTATTCAAATTCAAGACATAAGAACAATGAGGAATTTCTTCTAACATTATTTCCTGAATCCCTACCATGTGCATGGTACTTTGCCAGGTGCCAGGAGGGGCTAGGGGAGGCTGAGGGTCCCTAGTGTTTACACAGACAGAACTTCAGGGCTGAAATAGCAATTCAGGGCCAAAGTGAGGGCAGACACCCACAAACACATTCTCATTCACCCCAGACATCTGCAACAGCAGCGCCCCAGCAAATCAATACAACCACAACTCAGGTACAGGATGTGCATGATAAGAAGGCGTGGAGGCCCAGCAGGGAGACTCAAAAACAATATATTCTCCACACAGCCAAACAGCTAACAAAGACTTATGAACCACGCAAACCAAGGCTGTTCTAAACATCAAATACAAACACTGTTATGCCTTCCTATGCAGCCAGTGAAACTTTTGTTCTGAAAAATTAAATATGTGCAGTTCAGGAACCTCAAACTTAAAATCAACTGTGAAACATGGAGGACCCAAAACAAGTGGCTGGTCAACAGACAAAAGTAAAAATATTCAACTTCAAAATGAGTGCATCTATCAAAAAAAACAAAACAACAAAAAATAAACTTCAGATTTTCTGTGAACTAAGTCAAAATTGTTGGTGCCCTTGATTTCTTCCATAAATCCACACTCAAATGATGTATTTTTAAAATTAGAGTTTTCCTCCTTGAAAGCTTGACCGAACAATTCGTGCTCAACAACTATGAGATGTTCAAACTGAAGAGAAACCTCTTTTAATGCCAATTGAAAGAGGCTGTTTACCATCATTTCCCTTAATTTCAGCAATAAAAGTGTTCACTCCAGCTTTACAAAGGGCTCCTTCAGGTCCTTTGCAACTAAATATTGTACTTTTTTTCTTGTTCGTTGGTTTGCACCAACTCAGAACCCTCTATGTCTAATGTTGGATGAACAAACCAACAGATTCCACTTCCAAGATTTTCCATGGACTAACTGGGCAACACTGTAGCTATATAGTAATTCCAGCTCCTTTTCCCATGCTCCTTACAAGATCTCTCAGAGTGGACATATGTGCAGAAATTATCCCTGAATCCCTATGATTTCAGGATAAGGAGGCTGCCTTTTCTTCCTCTGGTACCTAGACATATTCTATTGATTTGCATACCAGAATCTTAAATAAAAAACCAAAACAGGAGGCTCAAAATCCCTTCTAACTCTCAAATTCTATGTAAGTAAATATCTTACTGTTTTCAAAGTTAATTTCAGAAAAGGGCTGGGCCATGACTTCATATTTAAGTGCTGAGGGTCGAGTGGTGGTGGTGATGGTGACACTGATAACATTTTCCATGGTGGTAGTGTGAGTCATGGGCCATGCTTAATGCCTTATGAAAGTCCTTGCTACATTCTCACATAGCCCAGTGACCAGCAATGCTGAGGATAAGAAAACTGAGGCTCCCAGAGGTTAAATGACCTTTGTTAAGAGGCAGAACTAATTAATAAGTTGAACCCCAATCTGGGTGACATCAAACCATCACACTATGATGCACTGATAATTACGGTTGTTGTCCAATAAATATTTCTCAAAGCTTACATTTGTGTATTATTAGTCCATAATTGTATATTCTGCATCCTAATTTATGTGGCATAGGCAAATGCTAATATGCCTTTTTACATTAAAAACAGACCAAATGGATGTTGAAGGTAAAGTCAGAAATGTTCAGGGAGAAGCCAAAATGGCATTACCCAAAGTTACTCAAAATCATGATGGCAAAATTATCAAGATTTAATTTATAAAATTATAATCAACAAAGTAAATGAATTTTCAGAAGTAAGCAAGAATCATTTGTATCTAGTTAGTTTCAATGGCTAGGGTTCTACTTCCTTTAGGATTTGGGGCACTATGTTTATTAATTCACATCTACAAACTTATAGTTTTATAAAAAAATAAAATAAAAACAGTTCAGGGCCCTATTAATTCTACCACTGCAATACAGTTACCCTGATCCCTCTGAATTATTAAATTTTCCATTGATATTTATGAGCACATAGAAGACAATATACCTTTCAGAAATTCAAAAATATGGAATAAACTTCAGACTTGTTTTCTTTCCCCATTATCATGGTACTGAAGAGGACAGAGATGAGCCAATGCCTCTGTGATGACATTTGAGGCGTACACAAGACTCCACCCTTCTCCCTCCTAAAGTGAGATGTCCTAAAAGCAACCTGCAGGGTGTCTTTCCTTGGCCACAGTGATCTTTTCAGAAGGTCCTTGTCAACATGTCAGTTTCCTTGGGAGAGTAAAAGCAACCAAGGCTACCATTTCTTGGGGGCTTATTTTGTGCAGGGTATGATTAACGTATGAAATCCAACTGTGGCACCAAGCCTATAAGGCAGCCAACGTTGGCACCAGAAAACTCAGAGACTAAAGGACGTGTTCACTGTTCACGCTCCTATGAAGCTGGGCTAAGGCTTTGAGCTTGCCATCCCCTCTTTCTGCCACCCTCTGTTTGTTCTTCCACATGCCAAACTTGCTTCCCCCGAGGACCTTCCGTGAGCTGTTCCCTCTGCCCGGAACGCCTTCTCTAATCTTCACACGGCTGCTTGCTTCTTGTCACTCAGGTCTCAGCTGAAATGTCACCCTCTCTGTGTGTTCTCCTCTAACCACTCTAGGTAAGCAGCTGCCTTGCCTCCCTCAACCACATCAGCCTGTGTGAATTTCCCACCTAGCACCTACATACCATTTGTTATTTTCTTTTTCATTTGTTTGCTTGCTTTGGATGGACTCCTTTCATGTGAGGACAGCAGCTCTGTGAGGGTCACGATGCTGGGTGTGTGTTCTCTGCCCTACAGGAACACCTGGAACAGCCCAGCACCCAGCAGGTGCTCCATAAACACCTAACCATGATGAGACAGCTTTCCTGTTGCCTGTACCACCAGCCTGCAGTCAGGCAAGGATCCTGGCCTCCAGTCTAGACAGCTGGATTCCAGCTTCACCTCTGACTAATTCCATTCAGCTCAGTGTCCACCACCTTCAGGTTGTTTCCAACATAACAGTGAGGGGAAGTGGAATTCAACAGAAGAACAGAAAACGTAGTTGGCCTGAGGGACCCAGGCCATAGGAGACGTGGACTCAGATGTTAAGAGGCGCAGACAATCATCACTCATCTCATCATTCTCTCTTGGACTAACACAGTGGAGCACTATGCTGCCTATTATAGCTGCAAAAAAGGATAAATGTTTTAAGAAAAAGTTTATAAAACAAATAAACCCTATCTCATTTTACAGGGGAAAAGATTATATTACTGAAACAGACTAAGCCGAGGTCACTCAAACTGTCCTAGTTTTTTTTTTTTTTTTTTAACTTTTCATCTATTGCAAACCTCAAAGAACCCCTTCAAAAATAGAGGCTTTGAAAATACCTAAATAACACAACCAAATAGGTCCTAAAGTGGGTCATCATCTAGTGTATTTCAGCAGGAGCCAGAACTAGGTGAGAATGCGTTGTTTTTTTTTTTTTAATGTACAACTTTATGTCTTTAAAATTTACAGCTTTTTTTTTTTTTTTACTAATTAACTGTCTTATATAAGTAACTAAAATGAAAATGTCCTCAAATGTAGGGGAAAATATTAGAATCAGGCCTTACGCATTAGAAATTAATAAAAGCGTTATTTTTTCACACCATTTAGTGGGGATGACTTCACCCAAGACCCTATGTCCATGTCAAGCTTCAGAGAATCCCTAATCTGGTGACACAGTTCCAAGAAACAGTCAATGTGCACATATGTGTATTTTTCTGGAAACAGCATTCATTGTTGCCACCATCAATGAAAGGATCCACAGCCGGGCTCAGTAGTGCACACCTGTAATCCCAGCGGATCAGGAGGCTGAAGCAGGAGGACCACAAGTTCAAAGCCAGCCTTAGCAAAAGAGAGGTGCTAAAAAATTCAGTGAGACCCTGACTCTAAATAAAATACAAAACAGGGCTGGGTATGTGGCTCAGTGGTCAAGTCCCCTGAGTTCAGTCCCCAGTACCTGCCTCCCCAAAAAAAGAAAGGATCCACAGTTCAGAAATAGTTTGAGAAGCATTGCTTGACTGGGAATCTGCTCTCAACTTTTCTATACCACAATGAAACAAAGAAATACATATTAAAGCATCTAAGAGGCCCAAAACTTAGTACATGCATTCTGTTTAGGGAATGATGTCAACATGTGCATGACAAACAGTATCAGCAGAACAATCCCCAAAAGACAGAGGGGAAAGGCAAAATGTCCATTGTCCAATGGAACCTAATTGAAACCACTGAACTCTGACCCTGTATAGGGGCACAGCACTCAGGCTGCCCAGCCCTGTGACATCACAGACAAGAAAACCAAAATCCAGTGTGAGGTCAGAGGCCAAGAGAGACGCAAATATCGTGCCATGCAAGTATAAGGGAATAAGTATGACTTACAAAGGAAAATGCAGCTTTGTGGTCTGGGTTCAGGTGCCTGAAAAATAAGACCTAGGTCTTAAATTGAGTATCCAGGGGTGGATACAGAACATGCTCACACTGGCCCCAAATGACTTGCATTATTAAAGCAATTATGAGGTGCTCATGTTCACTATGGTTCTATCCTCTGGCAAATTTCTTCACTTCTTACCACAAGTACAAACTAAACACCTTTGGTAACCTATTAAGTATTTCTCTCCCTGTGAGGTCAATGATATGAAAAGGTAAAACATAAAATCAAAGGAGCTGTCAAGAAGGCAGCATGTAATAAAAGCACTGCTAGTGAGTCCCTTGTTAAGTGGTCTTCCTACTACAAAAGTCCCATGAGCTTCCACAACCATTGCTCTAATTTACTGGTGCTACAGAAACACACAAACGTAACAATCTTGATAAAGCAGTCTGGATAGTGCCATGATTCTCAACAAAAATTTCCTGTCTCATAAAATTCCTCAGCACAGCATTTAAACACTGTGATAGCCAATACCCTTGGGCTCATTCCTCCATCTAATTAAAATGTCTGTCCAACAAGTGATTTATAGTCTTTGTCATCACCTAGAGTGAATATATAGACTGGTGGCTACAGACACTTTGGGACTACAAAGATTTAATTACTGTGCTAGTGAGAATGGCTTGTAGCAAGAGCTTAAGCAGTGGGATTCTCAGTCTCTCTCTGACACGAGATAACCGGGACATAACTTACAACCATTCCACAGAGCAAGCAATGCATTAGTGTAAATTAAGAAAATACAACTGCATAGCTTGAAATGAGGACCCACTGTATTTCCTTAAGGCTGGTTCTAAGCCAAGGAAATAATACCAATATCACCATCAGGGCTGAGCAAGTCACTTGGAATCCACTCTAAATCTTCTCCAAGCAATTTAGATTTGGACCAACTGATTTTTTGGAAGTTACTAACTTTGATAACACATAATTCATTTTAAATGAATTAAAACCAAGCGAGTTATTCCAAATGGAAAAAAGGATGTGACTGCCTAATTCAATGGAGACTGAAGCTTTTGAGATGGAAGGGCCCTTAGAGATACTCTAGTGCAACCCCCTCATAATAAGTCAGGGAACTGAGACCCTGATAAATGGAGGTCTGCCTTAGATCCCAGCTGATCAGTGACAAAGTCATGCCTTGAGCCCAACTCGCCCGACTCCCATATAGGATAACACTTATATATTGTTGGAAGTTGCTTGCTAAACACAAAAAGGCACTGGCCTAGCTTGCATAAGGCCCTGGGTTTGATCCCCAGTACCAACAAAAAAAAAAAAAAAAGTCTTTTTAATGAGATAATTAATAAAATACTACTTGGCAATAAAGGGGAAGACCCTATATATGTACTAGTAAACTAGCTTTCTCTAAATTTTAGGATGTGTGTGTGTGTGTGTATGTATACACACACACATATACATACATACATAAATCTAAAAAATATGCCTCTGAATTATTTACAAATTAATACATATCTAAATAAATCTAAATAAGTGTATCTACATTTTTGTAAATATACAAGTAGATATGAAGTGAGTGTGTGTGTGTGTGTGTGTGTGTGTCACACTTCCTGTGAGCCAGAGCAATAGTAATGCTTGGGCTGGAGCTTTGGTTCCCACATTTTGCAAACAAAGGCTTGAGCTATGGTGTCACAAACTCAAAACCTTGAGCACGTAATGAGTCAAGAGGGTTGGTTTAACAATAGGGAGTGGTGGGGTCTGTAGTGAACTAGGTGGCACTAAATGTCTTCAGTTCCAATGTTAAAAATATTTGTGCAGGCTGTCTGTGGGCCTAAGAGCTGCCAGGCCGTTTTTTTGTTTGTTTGTTTGTTTGTTTGTTTTATTGTGGTGGTTCTGAACTAGGTGATCCTTCTGTTCAACACCTATGATTCTTTTATGATCCATACAAAACTGTAAGTATTTGATGGTTCTAATACGGTGGAATTTGTCAAAAGTCCCGGCAGGGTATCTGTTCACAAACTTAGTTCCCTCCCAAACTTTCCAAAGATGGAAACACATCTGTGGGTCAGAGATATTTACCCTTCAACAGGGCACCTGTGATGTCTCTCTGGAGAGCATTATCAGGTCAAAAATTCCTTTTCTTCTTTTGAGGAAAGAGTTTTCCATGGTTTAAGTAAAGTAGGCTGTGGCCGATGCTGGGGCCTTAAGAATCAGCTATCTTCCCTCTCAGGAAGATGTTCCTGATCTTCTTCCCAAACCAGCTGCTTACCTGCATCGGAGTATCTACTTCTGTTCTAGAACGTCCTGGTTGCTTTCATTTTTTTGTCCCCAATCTATCTCTCACTTAGAACTACAAGACCTTTCAGAGAATGGGCCATGTCTATTTGGTCAGCTTGACTCTCTAAGCAACAGCACAATGCCTAGTCCACAGGACAGACTTGGTGGTAAATGAAGGCTCACCTAGGGATTGGCATTTCTGGTAGCAATGTGAAACAGTCTGTGGAGTAGCTGCCTCAAGAGCCAAGGGGATGAATCCCAGTTGTCAACCATTCCATTATACTCTGAACTCCCACACACATCCCAGTTCTATGTGAGGCCAATCCATTGACACGTCCATTCTTTCAGGATGGAAGGCAGGGAGGCCATGGAAATCCTGAGACAACAGGAAGGAAGAGGGTCAAACCCAAACCAGGTACCCCAGGGAGGATATGATCTTGACAATTGTTTTATTTATTTTTTTTTAATATTTTATTTTTTTAGTTTTCGGCGGGCACGGCATCTTTGTTTGTATGTGGTGCTGAGGATCGAACCCGGGCCGCACGCATGCCAGGCGAGCGCGCTACCGCTTGAGCCACATCCCCAGCCCTTGACAATTGTTTTATAAACTAGAAAAAAGTCTACAGAAAATCCAAGGTGTTTCTCTTACTCTGAGTAAATGCTACCCATCTCATAAAAACGTACAGCACTTTTACCATCACCACTAATCACCATTCTAAACACTTGCTAGATACCAAAACTGTGCTAAGAGTTGCATAAGATAAATGATTCATGCTCCACCCACCAACCTCACTAGTTCTCCAAGGCTGAAGCACAACCTTTAAAAGGTTTTTTTTTTTCTTGCTGCACCCCAAATTTAACATTGGGATTGAAAATTACAAGAATTTACCATATATTAGCAGTTTAAAAATCATAGACTTTGGGCGGGGGAGGGGGGCAGTACAAGAGATTGAACACAGGGGCACTCGACAACTGAGCCACATCCCCAGCCCTAATTCATATTCTATTTAGAGACACAGTCTCACTGAGTTGCTTGGTGCCTCGCTTTTGCTGAGGCTGGTTTTGAACTCATGATCCTCCTGCCTCAGCCTCCCAAGCCACTGGAATTACAAGTGTGCTTTAAGAGGAAAAGGGCAGGGAATTTTTCATCCACAGAATTTTCAACCATTACCATATTCAAGGGGCATTAAAATCTGGCCCAGTCTTTCATGTACATATTAGAATGTCTTAGGTAATTTTAAAAAGAAATGTTGTGATGATGGTTACTCCCCAATTATTTGCAGTTATTTCTTTTTGAAAGATGAATAAACTACTTCCAGAAAGACATTCCCAGAGCACATATACCTTACTTATTCCCAAAAAGCACATAAAATCTCATTCTTTTGACTAATATTTAGTGCCTACTGTGTACCAGAGGCTGCTCATGTTGCTGGAGTTAGAACAGTGAATAAGACAGGCAGGGTCCCTGCTCTCCAGGTGTTTATACTCTACAGGAGGAAGATGTAATAAGAAAATCAATTAACAAAATGATCTCAGAGAGTGATGAGCACAGTGAAGGATGACAAGATAATAACATGGCCAGGAAGATGCTCATGAGGGAAAACATCTAAGCTACAACCTGCATGATGAGGAGAAGCCAACCTCACTGCAGCAAAATGAAAGACACCCTATAACCAATACAATTCACGTACACTGGAATAGACCTTCCTCGAGATTCTAGAATGAGTTTTTCCTCTAAGACACTGTGGGTTAGTCAGTGTTAGGACTCCTTGCCAATTGGCTCAGAAAAAAATATATAATTATGAGAATGAATATAAGAACTATAAGAGAATGAGCCACTAGATAGAGAATCTAATAGAATACTGGTGCTATAAATTCATGCTCCTAGATCCAGGAATCAAGACAACGGCTAACAATGGCTCAGGAGTAACCTGGTGGCTTTACCTGACAGGACTACAAAACAAGTGTCTAACTGAGAAATTGAGAGAAAACAGTCCTACAGGGCTGCAGAGAACAGAATGTCTTCAGGAGGGTTGAACAGGAAAACAGCCTGGGATCCTGCCAAGAAGGTGCTTCCTTCCTGAGGGGGCGCCAAGGTCTTTCCATGATGCAGCCTCCAGCTCCTCCTTCCTCCCTGCACCCCGCAGCACTCAGCATTAAGTAGTAGATGCCAATCCCCATTTGAAAAGTCAGCAAATCAAGAGCAAATACATAAAAGAAGGAAACTGTTTTAACTTAGGCAAACCTTCAGTCTTCACCAGTCCAAGAAATTATGCAAAATAAACAAGTTCTAGAAGCAGAAAAAAAAAAATCTTGACAATGATAATTCAGAAAATGAAACTGTATCCAAAGACCAGAAACTAATTTAATAAATTTGTTTTATTGTGATGCTGGTTTTTTTACACTCCTACTCTGAAAAATGTTTTCTGCACTAAAACGATAATGCAGCCTTCAAAAGCCAGGCTTGGTTCGAATATAATTCTGCTATTTACTAGCATCTTATTTAACAGATTTTTATAAAATCTGTTTATAGATTTAAAAAAAAGAAAATGATAAATCCTTATTGTTTTCTCCTATAGCCATTCTGATGCATGATTGTCATAGCATGCACGTAATTGAACAATTTGATAAGCTTTGACACATACATATAACTGTGAAATCATTATCACAACCAAACTACAGATTATATTCCCCCCCACACTGCCATCGGCTGCTTATGTCTCCTCTGGAATTCACCCTGACTTCACCCCTACCCCTCATTCCCAGACAACCACTGATGAGCTTCCCGTCACTACATACTCATTTTCATTTCCCATGTTGAATAAACGGAATCATACAGTATGTATTCTTTTGGCAGAGGCGGGGGGAGGTCTGTCCTTTTTCAATCAGCATTAATTACTTTGAGATTTGTCCATGTTGTTACGTATTATCAATAGTTCACCACTTTTTACTGTTTGAAAGTATTCCAAGGTATGGATGTACTATGATTGGTTCAAATATTCATCTGTTGGTTGTCATTTAAGTGTTCAGTTTGGAGTTCTCACAAATAAAGTTGCTACCCACATTCACAGACAAACTTTTGTATGCATGGTTTCATTTCTCTTGGTAAATACTTAAGAAGAGATAAGTTACATAGTAAGTATATATTCAATAATTTAGGAAACTGATGAACTGTTTTCCAACATGACTGTACCATCTGACATCCTAGCAGCTGCATATGAGAGTTCCAATTGCTCCACTTCCTCATCAACACTTGTTATGTTCAGTCTTGTTAATTTTAGCCTTTCTAGTGGGATCATATTGATATTTCTTTTTGGTTTTCATTTGCATTGCCTTAATGACTAATGATTTTAAGTATATTATCATGTGATATTTGTCAAGAGGGTGCCTATTCAAATAGTTGATCCATATTTTCTTTTGGGGGGTGGTGCAGGACGGGTACTGGAGATTGAACTCAAGGGCACTTACTTGATCACTGAGCCACATCATCAGCTCTATTTTGTATTTTATTAGAGACAGGGTCTCATTGAGTTGAGTAGCTTAGCACCTCGCCATTGTTGAAGCTGGCTTTGAACTCGCAATCCTACTGTCTCAGCCTCTGGAGCCAAATGGGATTGTGCATGCACCACTGCAACTGTACCCTCAGCTGATCCATTTCTAAATTGGGTATTTTTCTCATTCAGTTAAGAGTTCCTTCATATAGTTATGCTAAAAGTCCTTGTCTGATTTATATCTTGCAAGTATTTTCTCTGAGTCTTTGGCTTATGATTTCAATTTCTTAAGCATCCTTTGAAAGCAATATTTTTAATTTTGATAAAGTCCAAATTTTTGCTTTTTTAAGAGCTGGGTTTGTGTGTTTGTGTGTGTGTGTGTGATTTTAAAATGTTTTCCTGAATTAAGGTGACTAAGAGTTTCTAGAGTTTCTTATATGTTTTCTTATAGAAATTTGACAAATTCTTACATTTAGGAATATAATCTATTTTCAATTAACCTTTGTGTATGGTATGAGAATAAGGGTCAAGGCTTGTATTTCTGTGTGTGACTATCCAGTTGTTCAAGTAACACTTGTTGAAAAGATTAATATTTTCTCCACTGAACTGTCTTCTTGGCACCTTTGTCAAAAATCAACTGATCTGGGCTGGAGCTATATAGCTCAGTGGCAGAGCATTTGCCTATTTTGTGTGAGGCACTGGGTTCAATCCCCATCACTGCATAAAGATAAATGAAATAAAAATATTTAAAAATTATTACTTAAAAAAATCAACTGGTTTTATCTGTGTGGATCTTATTTTTAGACCATCTTCTATTCCACTGATTTATAAGACTCTCTTTACTCTAATTCCCATTGTTTTGGTTATGATAATTGACAATAAACTCTGAAAGCAGACAGTGTGAGTCCCCTAACTTTTTTTTTCCCTCAAAAGTATTCTTAGATCAGTATAGGTACTTTACATTTCAATATAAATTTTGGAATCAGTCTGACAATTTCTATGACAAAAATCACTGCAATTTTAGTTCGGATTGCATTAAATCTATTGAATACTTTAGGAAGAATTGATTTCTTAATAATACTGAATCATCCCATCCATGAATGCAGTATTTCTCTCTCCATTTATATATCTTCATCTCAGCAATGTTTTGTCCTTTCCAGTGAAAAGTCTTGCACCTTTTATCAAATTTATCCAATTTCACATCTTTAATGTTCTTATAAATAGCACTTTTATTTCAGTTTTCAATTGTTCACTGATAGTCCATAGATACGCAATCAATTTTTGTATTTCAGTTTGGATCCCAAGACCCTGCTAAACTCATTTGTTATTTCTAATAGCTCTTTTGTAGATTCCTTAGAATTTTCTACAATAATTTTTCTGCAAATAAATACAGTTTTACTTCTTCCTCTGTAATCTACATGCATTTTATTTCTTGAAATTGCTTTAGTTCCTGCTGAGCAGAAACTATGTTGAACAAAAGTGGAAAGAGCAGACATCCTTGCCTTGATCCTGATCACATTCATTCTTTCACCACTAAGATGGTACCTGTTGGCTTTTCATAGATGTCCTTCTTTTATCAGGTTACATAAGTTCCCTCCTATTTCCAATTTGCTGAGAATTTTTATTGTGAATGGACACTGAATTTTTGTCAAATGTTTTCTCTGATTTATTGAGATGATCATTTTTATCCTATTAATATATACTGACTAATCCGAAAACGTTAAATCAACCATGAAGTACTGATCACAAATTGCACTTGATCAAGAGACACTATTCATTTACTATAGTGTTAGATTTGATTTGGTAAAACTTAGAAATTTTTGCATCATGTTCATGACTAACAGTCTGTGGCTTTCTTTTTTTGTAATGTCTTCATCTGTATTGGGTTTAATGGTATTACTGGTATAAAGTCAACCTATGAAGTGAGTTGAGAATAAATTATCTCCTATTTTATGAAAGTCCATATAGAGCTGATAATATTTCTTCCTTAAATGAACATAAAAGTCACTAGTAGAGCCATCTGAGAGCTGAGGTTGCATTGTGAAAGATTTTTAACTACAAATTCAATTATTTTAATAGATATAAAGCTATTCAAGTCATTTGAGGAAATTTTGGTAGTTTGCATCTTTCAAAGTATTTGTTCATTTCATCTAAGTTGTGGAATTTACTGACATAAAATTATTTACAATATACCCTCATTATCCTTGATCTGCAATGACGTTTCACTTGTTCCTAATATTGGTAATTTTTGTCCTGTCTTTTTTTTTTTTCCTTCATCATTCTGGCTTGAGGTTTATTAATTTTATTTCTAAAAACCCAGCTCTTTGCTTCATTTTCCTATTATTTTTCTGTTTCCCACTTCACTGATTTCTGTTATCTTTATAATTTTCTTCTTTCCACTTATTTTGGGTTAATTTAGTCTTCTAGGTAGAAACTTAGGTCTTTGATTCAAGACCTTCTTTTCTAATTTAAGTGTTCAATGCTATGAATTTCCATTGAAGAACTCCTTTAACTGTGTCCCACCACATCCTTGGGTTTTATGTGGATTGAATAAAATGATGTGTGTGTGTGTGTATGTGTATATATATATATATATATATATATATATATAGAGAGAGAGAGAGAGAGAGAGAGAGAGTGTCTGTAAACAAAAATTTGGCACTAGGTATATATTGCATAAAATAGATCTAATGCTTTCTTCCCATCAAGGTTAGCAGAAAATGCCAATGGACTTACACTAAAACCAATGTTAATGATTATATTCTTGATAGTAGAAAGTACCATAAGCAAGAAAGCCTAACAATAGTCTTATAATAAAAGTATCTTCTGTTTTTATATCTTCTGTTTTTACAATAAAGTACCATTAGATCTTCTTCTTATGATGTAGGAAAAATGAAATTGCTTGGTTTTTCGTTTTTTTTTTTTTTTATAAGTTAGCAATCTGTCGTTTCACTTGCAACACACAAATTTATTGTGAAGTTCAATTACTCCACATGTAACTGTCTGAATAAACTAAATATTTCATTTTTATATGGCAAAGATAAGAATTTCTATAATTCTGACTTCAAAGAACCTTTTAAATATTTTTAAATATTTTTTTGAGAGAGAGAGAGAATTTTTTTTAATATCTATTATTTTAGTTTTCGGTGGACACAACATCTTTGTTTGTATGTGGTGCTGAGGTTCGAACCAGGGCCGCACGCATGCCAGGCAAGCACGCTACCGCTTGAGCCACATCCGCAGCCCCTCAAAGAACCTTTTAACCTATAAAGGATAGTTTAAAAAGTAAGCATTCCGTATATTTTCGAATCTTTTTAACAAAAATGAACAATATCTACCCTATCCTCAGTTTCAAAATACCTAGAACCCAAAAAAACACTCCTCTAACTGAATATAAATGCATGACAAATTGTTGGTTTATTTAAATGCTAAACCTATCCTATCAAAACATTCATGTTTCCCAAAACACCACCAACGGTTGTATTAAACATTTAAGTATAATTATTTTAGACAATTATAGAAATTAAATTTACACTTAAATCTTTATTTATCCAGTGGTATAATACCCAGCTCTGTATACCACCTAGTCAAGTGACCTGCAACTTCCCACACTTACACTTCTTCAGTCCTCACCTGTTAGTCTTCATTTAGGCTACAGGTTCTCAACCTTGACTGCACATTGGAATCACCTGGGAATCCTGTAAGTACTGTTGCTGGGTACCACAGCTACAGCTTCCTAGCTAGAGTCTTTAAAAGTAGGGATCTTTAGCAGGCACTGAGTAGCAAATCCAGCTACTCAGAAGGCTGAGGCAGGAGGATCACAATATAGAGGTCAGCTGTGAGAACCTGTCTCAGAAAATAAAAAGGGCTGGGGATGTGGCTCAGCAACAGAATGTTTACTTAGTATGCAGAGGCCCTAATTCAATCCCCAGAATAAAGAATTTGGCGGGGGGGGGGGGGGGGGCAAAGCTCCCTGGTGATTCAAATCCTCAAACCATGAGTGAGAAGCACCAGTTTAGGCTCTCTCCAAAGAGACAAGCTTCTCATGACCTCTGGCTCATCTGTACCACCCTATCTCAGAACCTAGTTCCTAGAGAACTTTGCCCGACCTAATTCCTAGTCAGACACTAATCAGTAAATCCATTCAGATTCCTATGCTCACTTCTATTTCATATCCAGAAACTCACAGGATAAAATGCATGTATTTTAGTCATTCCTTTCTAGTTCACTTCTAAATTCCACAAAGTAAGTTGGTTAAAGAAAAATGAACTCAATATGATTTGATGATTGTGCTTAAACAGCCATGATGGTTTTTTGACCTCTGTTAAAAAAAGGTGGGGGGGGAGGGCTAGGGTTGTAGCTCAGTGGTAGAGCACTTGCCTAGCATGTGTGAGGCACTAAGTTGGATCCTCAGCACCACATAAAAACAAATACATTTTAAAAAGTTGAATTCTTTAAAAAAAAAAAAAAAAATGACGGGGGCGGGTGGGGGGGGTGGCCTGGGAGGTTGGGTTCTGGGAATGTAGCTCAGTGGTGGAGTGCTAGCCTACAATGCATGAGGTCCTGGGTTAAATCCCCAGTACATTTAAAAAAAAAAAAAAAGTGGTGGATTTTAGCCTGGAGCATGGTGACATAAGATCCTTATCCTCAGGACACTGAGGGATAAGGATCTCAAGGCCAGCCTGGGCAATTCAGCAAGACCCTGACTCAAAATAAAAAAAATAAAAAGAGCTGGGTATGTAGCTCTGAGGTACAGTGCCATTGGGTTCAATCCTCAGTGCTCCACAAAAGGAAGGAAGGACAGAAGGAAGGGAGAAGGGAGGGGAGAGGAAGAGGGGGTAGTTCCACAAGCCATCTCTAATTTTAGAGAACACATGGTGAAATTACTAATTCCCCAAAGTATAAAACAAAAAAAATCTAAATGAATCTTCATCATTATCCATCTGATTTCATCATTTATTAATTTCAAAGAGATTTCCAATACTGCCCATTCTGGGGTCAAAACTGACCCCTTCCACAACTTAAACCATTAAATTCCTTAGTCTTCAAACCCGGGTACTGCACTTTGCCAAACAAGACCACTTTCATCATCTCAAACTGAGAACGATAACACCTACATCACAAGGACAGTGTTAGCATTAAGAAGCAAAAGCATTTCTACACTGTGTAGAGTGCTCTAGAAATTTTAGTTTATTTTCAGCAGAATTTTGGCCTCATGGGAAATATGCAGAAAGCAGAGGCAAGTGAGAAGTTGCCGGGTAGCGACGTGTCAATACAAAGAAAAACCAGCAGGTGATGGCAGGGAGGCAGGACGGTCAACAGTCTTCTAAGGAGCTCTGGTAGTCTCGTCTCAGACCCATAGCTGCAGAAACTACACACTGCAGAACTCACACGTATCAGATTGAAGTTAGTTGCTAACCCATGAAAAGCTCATCTCCTTGGAAAACTGCTAAACAATAAAACTTCGCCAACATGCAAACCCAGGCAATCTGATCCCTGCCAGTGTAGCTTCTGTACCTCTGGGATGTAATGGATGTGCATGCTGAAACACGTGTGCACGTCTGCACGGCTGAACCAACATGTATCCATAAACACTATGAATAATACTCGCGAGAATGTATGGCTTTCTCCTAAGAAGCGCTTGGAGCACTTTCATATCACCCTTTTCTTTCCCTTCCTATCTACCCTGGGCTGAGAGTTGGGATGCCTAACCCAAAGTCTGGGAGGAGGGAAGTGACCACCTTAGCCCCTTCCCAGCTTCCCGTTAGCCCAAAACCGCGGTTCTGAAAAGGGACCAGGTCCAGGCCGGCTTCCTCAAGACACACCTGCGCCCGCACACACCCACCGCGGTCGCGTCACCAGTGCCGCGGCCATCTGGGAGAGGACCAAAGTCTGGAGGGAATTCCCTCTGCTGCTGAGCAATGGGGAAGCGGGACCCGGGCGATTTTTGAAAAATGTAATGGAAGAAGAGATCCAGTGGACAGAAAGAGGAGGAGTCCACGCTACTCACCCAGCCCTCGAAGGTGTCCGAGGTGCCGGCCGTGCGCAGCAACTCCTGGAATTGCAGGGTGCAGTTGGCCACAAAGTGGTCGTAACCCAGGGGTGTCTCGTGGAATACGGCCAGCTCAAGGTGGCCGCCGTCGGTGACGTTAGCGCAGAACTCCTCGTTGTACGTGGGTTTGTTGGTCTTCTGCTTGGTGCTGGTCTGGCCCACGCGTACCTGGTCCACGCTCACTGTCAGGTAGGGGTCCAGCAGCTGGTAGCCCTTCTTGAAGAGCGAGTGGCGCAGGGACCAGCGGGTTGGCTGCAGCCCCACCGCCTCTCCAATGCGGACCCTCAAATAGCCATTGAACTTCATGGTGCCGGACGACATGCCGGTGCTGCTGCCCTGGCCCCAGGGGGCAGCGCTGGCTCGCACGAGAGAGCGCGGAGACTTGGCTCAGGCCAGCCCTCGCGGCAGCCGCAGGAGTGGAGGCAGCTCCAGGGAAAAGCAGCGCCAAAGTCCCCCTCGACCGGCCATTCTGCCTCCTCCGTGGGACCTTCCCCTCCCCTCCTTCCCTCCCTCTCTTACTCCCGAGGTGGAAAGGAGGGGAGCCCGGCGCCGAGCCCTCCGCGGGCCGGGGAAGCTCGACCGTTCCTCTCGAGCGCGCGGCGCTTCCCGGAGGATCGCGTGGGACTCGCCCCTTCTCCCGGGCCGGGAAGCTCCTCTCCTGGGAGAGCGACCCGTCCGGTTCGCTCCAGCCCCAAGCGTCTCTTCCCCCGCCTCCTCTTGCCTCTCCTCCTGCCCCCGCCTCCGCGGGCTCACGCTCTCCCCCACTCGGCGAGCTTCAAACCAGGAAGCAGCTGCCGCCGCATCCCAAGCAGCAACCTCCCGCCGCCAGTCTTCAAGTTCACCGAACCTCAGCGCCGACTCCTCGAGCCTTCCGCACCCTGGGGGCGTGGTGCGCAGCCCGCCACCCAGCCCTGCTGGTGGGGTGCCCCGGCGGAGGAGCCCAACGCCCGCACCTAGCTGCGTGCTCCCTTCTCCCTCTCCAGGTCTGGCGCGCGCGGCCAGCTAGGGGCCACCCCAGGAACGATCCAAAAAAGGGAAGGGTTCGTGAGCGAGCTCGATCAAACACCTGAGGCATAGGGGGAGGGCTGGAAGGTCTGGAGGATGTGGAAGACAAACAGCGGGGAACCCTCCCTCCTACCCTCTGCGACAGTCTAGTGACTCTGCCTGGCACTCTGGGAGAGCCCTGGCCGAAGGCAGGAGCACAGCGACAGAGAGATTCTTTTTTTCCTAATCTTTACAGGAATGGCTCATCCTGTTTGTGAGCCTTTCCTGCAGAGGGTAATTACACAGTTGTTTTGTTTTTGTTTTTGTTTTTTGATAGGGCAGTTAGTAATGATGGAAATCCTGTCCTCCTCCTTCCTCAGAGAGGTGTGTCTCCTTGCACAAAGAGCAGGAAAGGTCGGTTCTTCTAGAGACAGACAGGGCCGAGATCTAATAAGTCTCTTCCTCTACGGAGTGGTTCCTGGTCCACCCAGCCCTGCCTGGCAAGGTCAGAAAATGTTCATGCACAGGCTGTCCCCCAACACGTGCGGCTGAAAAATTGCCTCTTCAAAGAACAGTGTGTGTTACTGCTGTCAAAATGAGCAGCTTCTGATCCTTCCCACCAACTGCTTCAGGAGGTTTTGTCCCCTGGGAGGACTTTGGTCTACTCTGCTACACCGAAAGGTGTACTCCCTGAGGGCCAGCCTGGAATATAAACCAATTTATATTCCATAAAGTCTAGGCCATTCTTTTTTTTTTTTTTCTCTTACATACATGACAATAGTGGGATGCATTACAATCATAATTATCCATTCCCAGCACAATTTTTCGTAACTCTGTTTATAAAGTATGTTCATGCCAATTTATGCCATTATACATGAGATCTCTTTTTTTGCATTACAATTCTTAATACACCTTTATACCACAACTTATCATATTTCTGTTTGTATATAAGGTATGTTGACACCAAATTCACATCTTCATACATGTATTTTGTTTAATGATGAGGGTCTCCTTCCACCATCCTTAAGATACTTACTCTCTTTCTTGCTATAGATTTTCTTGGCGGTGGTTTGTTTTTTTAGCCCCCTCCTCCCAATGTCCTAATGGGTTCTCTGAATAGGATCTTGGCCATTTCACACTAATGAATAGAGGACTAGCCAGAAATAACTGCACACTATACAATAAAAACAAGAACAATGGATTTGTGGGGGGGGGGGGCTGTCTTGAAAACACCAAAGCTTCTTTAAAGAAAAGGGCAGGGATATAATACATCCCCCTAAAGTCACCATAGCTTTAGGTGGAACTTGTAAAGTAAAGACATCTAGATGACATCTCCCTTCTGGCCCTAGGGCTCCAGGGGAAAAGGTTAAGTTCATAGTTTGAGTCAACTGTCATCTTCTCTTCCAAAGAGCTGAACTTTAAGAACCACTGAAGATTTCCTGCACAGCTACCCCAGGGTTGGGATATAATCCATCCCAGTGCCAATTAGGCATCGGGGTGGACAGTAGTGCCAGAGCCATAGGAAGGACAGCCAGGGTGCCTTCCTTCCCTGAGTTTACAGTCCCATAGGAAAGAGAAACAACAAATAGAAGATGACATGTGTAGGGTACAGTAAAGGAAACACTCAAGATGCCATAGAAGAATGTAGCCTGCATTGGTGATCAGGCAAAGATTCCCTGAAGAAGTGAACAACACTTTTACTAGGGCCCCTCCCTTCAGCTGTGCCCTGCATGGTACCACTCATTCAGACAACCTGAAAAAAGGGATGATTTGACCTGTTTGGGAGCAAAGAGGACTCTGTGTGGCTGAAGACAAGAAAAACAAAGGGCAATTGGATAAAATCAGCCTGAAAATATAGGCATATGAACAGACTAGGAGGTCATGGGAAACTCTTTTCACATTACCTTTGGGCAACTGGAAGCCCCAGAAGGCTGTCAAACAGAGCTAGGCCCAGATGCAATTTGTGTTTTAAAATATATCTCTGGGGCCATGCAGTGAATGGATTGGAAGGAAAAAGCATGGGTTTGTGGAAAGCAGTTAGGAGGACATCGCCAACACCAAAAGGAAGAAAGATGGTGATGGAGATGAATGTAAATAGATTTAGTGGTTAAGAGGTAGAATTCAGGTCTTGGGGGTGGATTGAATGGAGGGAATGAGGAAGAGGAAAGTATCAAGGCTGACTTGCAGAAAATGGCTTGAGTGAATTTAGAAGTCATTAAGGAGTTAAGAAAGCCTGCAGGAGGATAAGATTTGTGGGAGGAGATGAAGAGTTCAATTTAAAACTTGTCGAGTTTGATATATCTGTGATACACGTAAGTGGAAATCTGAACTGGGCAATTGACTAGGTGGTTGTGATGCTCAGAGGAGCAGTCTGAGCTAAAAACATAAATTTAGAAGCCAGTGTATATAGATAGTAATGGAAACTAGAATAGTGGGTGGGATTCTGTTATGGGAAAAGTCAGGAAGAGAATCGGGACAGAGCCCACCGGAAACTCCCAACATTTACAGGTGGAGGAGATGCAGGCAAGGGGCTTCAGAAACAGCTTCCAGGGGTGTAGGAGGAAAATTAGAAGGATATGGTGTCCGGGCATTGTAGAAATCAAAGAAAAAGTGTTCAAGCAGGGAGGAATGGTGAGCTAGGTCAAGTGATGCTAAGAGATTAAGCAAGGACAAGAGAGTGTCAGGTGGTGTTGGCAGTGGACAGATTCTGGGTAATCTTTGAGCAGTTTCAGGTGAGGGTAAAAGACCATTTGGAGTTGGTTGAGGTGAAAAATAAGGTGGTGGAAAGACTAGGAGAAAACACTTTTGTTTCAAGAGTTTTGGCTGGAACAGGAAAGAGAGAGCACGCTGAGAAAAGAAGACGGAATGCAAGAAGAGGGCTTTTTTAGAATGGGTATCAAGAGAGGAGAGAGATCACAGTTCTGAGAATACAATTCTACACAATTAGAATACAGGACACAATTAGAATACAGGACACAATTAAAGGAAGGAGCCCTAGTTAAAAAGAAGCATCTAGCATGGTACAGTGATACATGCCTGTAGTCCCAACTTCAAAGAAAGCTGAGGCAAGAGGATCACTTGAGCTCACAATTCAAGACCAGTCTGGGCAACATAGTCAGATCCTAGCTAATGATGAAGAAGGAGGAGGAGGAAATAAGAATCTCTGGCCGTCAACCTGCTGTCCAAAATTGCCTGACTAAAGTCACACATTTATAATGAGTTCTTTGAACCCCCCAAATGTCACAAATAGGCTACCTATGGTATTTTCTATCAAACTTATACTTTCTCTTCTTCCTTCCCCCTCTGCATCACCTGTTGGTTTTCTTTTGCTTCTCTCTCCCTCATTCCTCATTTTCTCCTCCTGCAAATGGTTCTGTCCATACAACCAGGAAAGATGATCACTAACAGCTCCAGCTTCCCATATTCCCAGCTTAACAGTCCCAGCAGAGCAAGGATTTTCTCAACCAGCCTCTTTAAATCAATCCCCAGGATGAATCCATTGCCTCCAGTTTATGTCATGTGTCATGAAGTAGCAGCTGGGAACACCAGACAGGTACAAGGTACCTATAGGAAGTATTGTCAATACAAACCTCACCTATATAACAACTTTTATGCAGAGTTGGCCCTGACAACCCCCATGGAAAGCAGGAAAGCAAAAAAGCCCCTTTTCTCTGCACATCCCACCCAACTTACTAGTGACTTATATTTAATATTTAATATTGCAATACAGATATATCTATACTAACTGGTTTAAAATCTATATCATAGGTCCTTTGACAGGATCACATCACCACTACTGTTTCTTGTCTTTGTTACACTATAACTTTGGACTTCTTTATATATAACTCCTTATATATTATCTAAATGCTTTTTTGGTTGATGGGTTGCTGGATTGACTGAATCACTATCATTTTTTTCTGATTTCTTAAGAAACATTTCACACAACCCCCATTCTACTTCCAGAATTAGAGAATTTAGAGAGTAACACAACCAGGTCAAAACTACTTCATGTTAGTATAAAATGTCACAGTTTTTGGAGACCAATTAACAATAAAGAAAAGGTTCACAATATGAAGTGGGTTTTTATGCCTGCTGATATCTAGCAATAGTGGAATGTATAAATTATAGAATACCAACTGAATAGATATTATGTAATTATTAAAATTATATATAATAAACAACCAAAGAATAGTAAACAACATTTAAAAACCAGAGTAAGAAGTATAAACACACTATGAAGTACATAAAATATGTATAAGGAAGGATAAAGATTAGAATGCAACACAAATAAATGAAACAGTTCTTAGAGTGTTGTGCTTATAAACAAATAATAAATGCACTTACCTTAAAGGGCTTTGAAGCTAAAATAATTCACATAAAGCATTTGATACACTGCCAGGCACATGGTGCACTTTGGCTGTTATGTTGGCGGCCATATTATAATTTATTGAGCATCCACCAGCATTATAACAAGGCACTTGACAAACATTATTCTTTTAATCCTCACAGCAATCATATGAACACTATTAACATCTCTGTTTTACAGATAAGGAAACCAAGGGTCAGAAAGTTATGTGACTTGGATCATATAGTTAATACATAGTGAAGCTGAGTTTTGACCTAGTTTTTGAAAAATGCTTGCATAAATCCATTCCCAGAGTTAACTGTAATCCATAGTAGGATTAAAAATTACTGCTTGTGCTGCATACAAAAGGAATGAGAAGATGGAGACTCTCAGCGGGAAGGAGAGAGTGGTGTGCAGGGTGGAGGTTATAGCAGTGCCATTCCTTGTCCATTTCCAAATAGACAAAGAAAGGTACATCTAAATTACAGGGGCCACAATGTCCTACTTATGGGTGTTCCAAAAAGAACAGAAAACATTAGATCTTGCACAGATGCAGTAATGTTCCTCAAAATGGAAAAATGCACTAATCTCATAGTTGAAAAGGATATGGTGTATTGGGCTGAACAAGTAAGAAAAGACCCACACCTAGACACATCCTTATGAAGTTTCTGAGCTTCATAGTGGAGAAAGGAAAGTGCTTCAGTAACATAAAGGAAGAAGCAGGAACTTGGGGGCAGGGAGGAGAATGAGATCAGAGTAGTGGGGACTTCAGTTAATCCAGAGGTCCTGACATGCTAGGCAGTTAGGGTGTCATCGGATGAACAACTTGTACTGAGGAAACAAAGGAAAGGAAGTCTGAAGGGGAAAAGTCCTAAAAGGGCAGGCAAACCCAATGGACAAGCAGAGCATCTTGCCCTTCCTCAGGCTTCCTCAAAGGAAGGGCCTTAAATTACTATTTGCCTCAAACATCCACTTAAGTAAGACAGATTCCAGGGATTGGGATCAGAACAGAAGGAGAGAGCACAAAAGTAATACTCCCATAAAGAGCAGTCAAGTTAGTAACACTTGATACTGACATTTCCTTGGGCATAGCCTGGTGATCCCGAGCAATGACTCCATAAAACATTTCTGCCACTGTTTTCTAACAGGAAAATCAAATGAGGTTAAATATTTTATGTGCATAAAGAGAACACACACACAAATCTCTCCCATGACTAATTTATTTTTTAAATTAACTCACCCCGCTGAATCTACCCATATTAAAATATCATCATTCAGAATCATTTATCTTACTAAAATGCCTTTCTAGTGGTCACACAGAACCCTGAGACACCTTACAGCCATTCTATCAAGAACAGATTCAGGGGCTGGCGATACAGCTCAGGGATAGAGCGCTTGCCTCGCATGTGGGAAAGCCCTGGGTTCAGTCCCCAGTACCAAAAAAAAAGGATAAAAAAACAGATTCACAAAAGTCTGATTATGGTTTTGCCAATTAAAAAAAAAAAACATAATTTGTGCATGATTGAAAAAAGATAGTTTAGGGGAGCCAAAACTAATTGCACTTAGTTACCTCAAACTTCTCTTTCCATCACTCTTCTGCAATATCTTAAAGCATGTTACCAAATGAGGCAAAAATATCTTTTCAAACTAATATAGTATATAATTCTTTAATTCTGAATGCAGAACTTACAATTTCCTATTTTAAAATATTTGGGGCATTTTTAAAAAGCATTAATGAAAGAAAGCAAGTGAATATGGTTTAAAATATAGTAATCATCCTCTCTAACCTGTTATTAATATAGCTAATGGTCAGGCTGTTCCATTAACTTTTCTCATTTGGTTCAAGTCCATTAACAAGTCAAGTAGTCATTAACTGTAAGTAGCAACCAAGTTTTTAGGATATATGGCTTGCGTGAGAAACCTGTGAAGGAAGATGAACCTTGGCTCTGACAGCATCTTTCTCTTTACCCCTTGCTGGGTTTTCTCCATGCCTTGTTGATGGAAGTCTCTAGTTCATTCATGGCTCATGCAATTACAAGTTCCATTCTGGTTATTGGGCTTCATACTTGGGATTTTCAAGGTCTGGTGGTATTGCCTTTCGGTCATTTATAAGAACTTCTGCATGCTCTTTGAATGGAATAGTTTTATAGTAATAAAATTTAATACTCAAAATGCTTTTTATCAGCTCAAATGATCTTAATATCAAGGTCACTTGGTTCTTCTTAACTGTTTTTTCATAGCCATGCAAGGGGAGAGAGCTTCACTTTAAATTAATATTTTACTAGGATATAGTCCTAACTACCACCAGAATGTAATCATTAATTTTGAAGCCACTGTAGATTTTCACAATAAATTGTTAGTGAAGAAAAGGCAGTCTATTGAACAGCACATTCAGCAGGATTTCCTTTGGTGTGAAATTGTGCATGAGCATGTTGTGTGTATGTATAAATTTGGAAGGGTTAACCTCCAAGTGTTAGCTGTGGTTGTCACAGGTCATAGATTACAATGAAGAGTCCACCTGGTGTTGAAAGCAGGGACTCTGGAGCTAGACCAGCTCTACCCAAATCCTATCCCTAGCCCTTCCTGACTGTATGAATTTAGGCTCCACCTACCATTACTGTGCCTTGGTTTTCTCATCTGTTATAGAAGTTATTCTATCCAAAACACTTGGGGTAGGGCTTGGCACATGGTAAGACATTTTATAAGTGTCTATTGTTATTTGTGGCTTTTTCTTCATTTACCTGTATTTTGTGATTATTTTTTATAATGAGAAAGTTTTAGCAGTGTGTAATCAAGGTGTTTATTTAAGCTTATATTTAAAAAACTGAAAAACTGCACACCAAATCTCAATAAGGTTGACTTTAACCTTTTCAATTTTTAATCATTTCCTGTCACCTTTCTGGTCAAATTGAACGTTTTCTTGCTTTTGCAATTGAAAGAGCAGGTGGCCTATGTTCCCAAGAGCAAATCATTCATAGTAAGAAGGCATGAAAAGTGTTTTGTCCTTGAAATCCTGGTAAAGTGTAAAATTTTCACATCAACTCTGGTGATCTTTCTCATGGAAAAGACAAAATTTTAACTGTCTATAGAACTAGTGAAGATGTATTTCTACCTGAAAATCTGCCAAACTTCCTGCCTGATCTTTTAGAACACTGTAGTGAGGTATTTGTTTTGTACACAGAAAAAGAGCAAATGTTTATTCTAGATACCAGAAGAGTAAAGTAGGTAAATCAAGGTACTGCTTATTTTCACACTAATTTCGTGAAATCCCACTATGCAGTCAACATAATTTTAGCCACAAAATGGTAACAGGGCTATTCCGACCATGACCTTGGGGGATGGGTGGGGAATTTAATGGTCCAAGAATGGGCATTTTTAACAATGTTTGAAAAGCCCAAGTGATTCTTCTTCACTCAAGTTTAAGAACGAAGGCAATAATAGCATTCAAAGACTTGGGTTTACATCCTCCAAAATTACTAGATGATCTTGGAGGAATCATACTACTGCACAGGCTTAAATAAGAAACTGAATTTAAACCACTTTGCAAAGTCCCACAGCTCTATGTAAATATTATCAGTCTTGCTTCACAGTGCTGCTCACTTTCCTTCCCCACCCCATCCTTGCTGCTTCACTTTCAATGCCATGTGCCCCCCAGAGTGAGGCAGAGGTGACCCAGACCAAGCATAGACCCATAGCCATGCAGAGGGCCCAACCCTGCCACTGACAAAGACCCTTCAAATCAGAGGAAAGATTTGTGGCACGTTCTCCTTAGTCCAAACATAGTGACTTAAATGGAGTTCAAATAAGGAGATACACTTGAAAAAAATAACATGAGTAGCATGAAAGGAAAAAGAACTCTGCTGAATGTAACAAAAAAGAAAGGGAGAGGATAAGCTTGTGGTGCAATGGGCATGGATATACAAAAACCCCATAGAGTAATAAGATGAAAGCAGAGCTTGATGCAGGAGAAAGGAAGCCAACAAAGGAATCTTACACATTTCCCTCTGTTACTCAGTTCTTTCTTTATTTATTTTTTTAAAGTTCGAGCAACTGAAATCAGGAAACACCTGGACTTGTTAACATTAGTTAGGAAATGACTTTAAAAACTTGGACTCTGTTTGAGATAACTGATGGCAGGCAGTGATATCATTCTAGCATCTATGTTTCCATGTGAATGTGCAAGCTATTTCTCTTAGTTTTGGTTCATTTTGTAACAGCAACTAGAGACTCAATGCATTACATTCATGGCTTGTTAGATTTCTTTTGAATTTTAAACTTAACCTGGCATTTAGCTGCAAATGTGTGTGTGTGGGGGGGGGGGGGTTGCTATTCCCATTGATAACTATATGAGGATTGCCATTACTCTGAGATGAAAATAAATAAATATAGAACAAATATTTTAAGATAAAAGACAAAAATACAGCATTGTAATACTATAGGACATAAGAACACAGAAAGGTTGGGTAGAAAAGTCTACACGATACCTGTATTTTACAGATGAGGATGTGGAATCAGAAGTTGAGCATTTGCCAGGCTGTTGGATTCTTCAGAAGATGAGGTCAGAGTTTCCAAGAGCAGATTCTATTCTCAAGTAAATTACTTACTAACTCAACAGGCCTTATCACTGATCAATTTATATAACAGCATTATAATTTATATTGCTTTGATATGCTTTGTTAAACAATAAAGTAAAATACATAAGTCATGAAGCAGTCAGCGATGGATATCAGCTTTCTTAGAAATCAGTGTCAGGCAAATTCATTTCTGGTATTTTCCTTTGATGTCTCAGTTAAATTATCAACAGTAAAAAAAGTTATTTTTGAATTAAAAAAAAAAAGTTAAATTTTGTACCAGTTAACAAGGTTTGTATAGATAATTTGTAATTTTAGTGCCGCAGTCTGGCTGGGCACAAAATAACTGAGCCGCCACAAAGCCTTGTAGGTTCAAGCAGCAACTCTTTATTCCCGAACTCCCACCGGCACTCTACACACATTTCCCGGGAATACACTCCCTCCACCCGGCTCCCCGCCAATTCTCTCAGAACCCCGCGAGAACTCAAAAGTAAAGTAGTTCCACTACTTAAAGTAGTGGGCGCCTGAGGCAGCAGGATCCGCCCTAATCCCAGAGCCACCCTATTCCCAGCAGGATCAGCCCTAATCCCAAACCACCCTAATCCCAGAGCAGGGTCACCTTTCAACCATTCCCTCTGGCAAAAATGCCAGGGGTCACTCCTACTAAACTGTGGCTCTCAACATTTTAGTTTAAAAATAGAAGCATATAAGAATATAATTTTGTACTAAACCCTTAACAACTATCTTTCAATGTTTGATAAACACTGTAATGAATCTTGCAGATGTATATTCATGTTAATTATTAATCATTAAATTGTCTAAATGTTAATAATTTAAATGAACTTCAATAAACAAATGGTTATTAAGTTTAGATGGAGGAACATCGTGACTTAGTGTTTTCCTACTTCATTAAGGTATATGTACCATATCAAAACATAAACCAGAGGACCTCCATTTCTGGCCATGTAGAATGACCAGCGCTGGACTTGCCCTCCCACGTAAAAACAACCAGAAACAAGGTAATGATCCCAGGCATTTGATAACAAACATTGCAGGACTGTGATCCTTAAGAGAAATGAAATCCAAAGTGATCTCCATATTTTCTTCAGCTTTCTGCCTAAGAACACCAACTGGACTAAAAGGAAGCAGAGTCCAAAGAAATATGGAAGGCTTGCAGAGTTGCAGAGATCCAAACAAAAGGTTAGAGTGATTGTCATCCCTGGAATTTGTAAGGCAGAGTACCAAAAAGGAAGGAGTTATGCAGACTAAGAGGACTATAAAGACTTCTTGAGGGTTCCCTGGCAGCCCTTTTATAAGACAAGACACCATGGGACCCAGCAGAGAATGGCTAATGTGAGAAAGAGAGTGGGGTCAAGCAATCACAGGCCGTGCAATGCTGAAAATACCAGAATACTGACCTAGCAAAAGTGGAGAGACCTTGTACAAAAGCCTTGTACATTCAATTGAAATTCCTAAGAAGCCACACCTTAGGCGTTAGTACCATGCCCCAGACAAAGGCCATGCCTCGGGACTAAGGAAAAAAACTGAAATAGAACTGCTCTAACAATAAAGCAAAGCCTAGAACAATCAAGAGGATTTGTTAGGGAAAAAACTCAACATCTTTTAAAAGAAGATACAATAATCCAGTCTCTATAACTCCTTTATAACCATATTCAACAACAATATTTTAAAATATTAGATGTGTGAAAAGCAGGAAGACAAGAAATAGTTCACAGAAGCAGAACCAAGATGACCTAGATGTTGGAATTAGTATATAAGTTTCTAAAATTGTTATTAATAATTATATTTAAGGATGCATAGGAAAAGCTGAATATATTAGTAAACATATAAAAAGTATCCACACAAAAATAAACTGAAAGAATATGGTAGAAATAAATAAGAATAATAACTATCCAATTGAGTGCAGTGATGTGTCCCTATAATCCCAGCTACTCGAGAAGCTGATGCAGGATGATCACAAGTTCAAGGCCAGCCTGGGCAACTTAGTAAGACTCTGTCTCAAAATAAAAAATAAAAAGGGCTGGGGATATGGCTCAGTGGTCGAATGCCTCTGAGTTCAACCTCCCATGCTGCAGGGTGTGAAAAAAAAAAAAAAAGGGTTTCAGTGAATTCTGGAACAATACTAAGTAGCCAGTATATAAATATATAATTGGAATCACCAGGGGGAAAAAAAAAGTGAAATAAAATTTAAAGGAATAATGGCTGAAAATTCCCTTAAATTGGTAGAAAACAGCATACATACTGAAGAATCCACAAATCCCCAAGCAAACTAAATGCAAATATACACATGCACACATAATTCCACACCTAGTTAAATCATAGTCAAAAAATGCAATCAAAGATAAAGTGTAAGTGTTGAAAACAGGAAAAAAAAAGTCAATTACATACAGGAAACAAGGTTATGAACTACAGTTGACTTCTCATTAGAAACGATGGAGACCAGAAGAAATGGAATGACATAATTAATGGACTGAAAGAAGTCATCGACTAAGAATTCCATATGCACTAAAAATATCTTTCAAAAATGTCAGGTGCTATTGGGCGTGGTGGGGCATGCCTGTAATCCCAGTGGCTAGGGAGGCCGAGGCAGGAGGATTGCAAGTTAAAAACTAGCCTCAGCAACTTAGCAAGGTCCTAAGCAACTCAGTGAGAGTTGTTACTTAAAAAAAGGTATGGGGATGTGGCTCAGTGGTTAAGTGCCCCTGGCTGGGTTCAATCCCTGGTGAGAGAGAGAGAGAAAAGAAGAAGGAGGAGGAGGAGGAGGAAGAGGAGGAGGAGGAGGAGGAGGAGGAGGAGGAGGAGGAGGAGGAGGAGGAGGAGGAGGAGTTAGTAGTAAAGTAACATTTTGGCTCATTGAAAGATTAGTAAGTTTCTAACTTCCTAGCAAGACCAACCAGTGTAATCTTTCTGGAACCAACATTAAAGCTCTCCCTGTTCTTTTGCCAGTTATATCTCCCTATGTACCTATATGAGGTGTTCAGATTGTCTAATATAGTTATTCTCTCCTATTCTACATTATGTAATCTTAGAACAAATGATTTGCTTTTATCTCATTTTCCCAGAGACTGGCATGTTGCCGAGCTAAGTGCTCAATAAATGCTAGTTGATCAAATGACTGAATGATATTCATTTGGAGGTTTTTTGAGCCAGAATATCTTATTGGTCTTGAAAATGGTACTTAAACATCCTCCCTTTAAATAAGATTCCCTTCTTGTTACATATTTTCTGAGGAAGGATATTCTATGGCAATAGAGAACACTGTACTGCCAGAGCACCCCTGAGGAAAAGTAAAATACAATATAACAAAAATATTAAATATCAGATATTAAACAAAATTCTCAAAAATGCTCCAGTTTGATGTAAAATGAAAGATGTAAAAAAGGTAAAGATACATACAGGCTTTGGATTATAATAGGAAGAAAAACTTACATATAGAAAGGGATCTTTAAAATGTAATCACTTTCCAAAAGGTGAAATCATTTTCCAACTGTATGAAAAACATAATTTATTCTTCCAAACATCTTTAAAAATAGGCTTTCTAATGATGCATAAATCTGTATGCTCAGATTTTTTTGTTATCAAATAACAATGCAGTTTGTTAACTTCTATAGCTGTGTTATGATTGCAGAGCTCTAGTTTATTTTAGATTAGATGAGTTAATCTCTCATATATGATAGATTATTCTCAAATATATATATGTACATATATATGTGTATATATATATATATGTACATACACACACACACACACACCCTTTAGATACAAGATGTATGGCTTACTATTAGACACAATAAATAATTTTAGCAAGAGATCTGGTAAAATTTAAGAAGTCTCAAACTGGGTATAGTGGCACACACTTATAATCCTAGCTACTCAAGAGACTAAAGTGGATCTCAAGTTCAATGGCAGCCTGGGAAACATAGCAAGACCCTGTCTTACAGTAAAATAAATGTTTTAAAAGGGCTGAAGATGGGGCTGGGGTCGTGGCTCAGTGGCAAAGCGCTTGCCTCACATGAGGAACCAATAACATTAAAGCTCTCCCTGTTCTTTTGCCAATTTTTGTTCAATTCTCACTACTACATATAAATAAATAAAATAAAATAAATTTAAAAAGGGAGGAGCTGAAGATGTAGCTCAATGGCAAAGCTTTGCCTAGCTAGTGGGAGGTCCTGGGTTCAATCCCTAGCTTAAGGGGTGGGGGTGAGTCTCTAAATTAGGATCTATAGGATACAAGGAAAGTAATATTGCAGTTAGAGATACATGACCAAGAAAAGCAATAAAGATGGTGCACGGTTTGTGCAGAAGACAATGGAGCAAGGCTTTGCTTGCCTCTCTCATAGAACAAAAGAAAGAAGGCAAAGGATTGCAAATTTGTTTATCATTTATTTATTTATGCAGTACTGGGATTTACCACTAAGCTACATCCCTAGTCTTTTTTTTTTTTTTTTTTTTTTTTTTTTTTTTTTTTGAGAGAGAGAGAGAGAGAGAGAGAATTTCTTTTTTTTTTTTATTGGTTGTTCAAAACATTACAAAGCTCATGACATATCATCTTTCATACATTTGATTCAAGTGAGTTATGAACTCCCATTTTTACCCCAAATACAAATTGCAGAATCACATCAGTTACACATTCACAATTTTTACATAATGCCATATTAATGACTGTTGTATTCTGCTGCCTTTCCTATCCCCTACTATCCCCCCTCCCCTCCCCTCTCATCTTCCCTCTCTACCTCATCTGCTGTTGTTTAATTCTCTCCCTTGCTTCCCCCCGCTTTCCCCTCACAACCTCTTATATGTAATTTTGTGTAACATTGAGGGTCTCCTACCATTTCCATATGCTTTCCCTTCTCTCTCCCTTTCTCTCCCCCCACTCGTCTCTGTTTAATGTTAATCTTTTCCTCATGCTCTTCCTCCCTGTTCTGTTCTTAGTTGCTCTCTTTATATCAAAGAAGACATTTGGCATTTGTTTTTTAAGGATTGGCTAGCTTTGCTTAGCATAATCTCTTCTAATGCCATCCATTTCCCTGCAAATTCTATGATTTTCTCATTTTTTAGTGCTGCGTAATACTCCATTGTGTATAGATGCCACATTTTTTTTATCCATTCATCTATTGAAGGGCATCTAGGTTGGTTCCACAGTCTAGCTATTGTGAATTGTGCCACTATGATCATTGATGTGGCAGTATCCCTATAGTACGCTCTTTTAAGATCCTCAGGGAATAGTCCGAGAAGGGCGATAGCTGGGTCAAATGGTGGATCCATTCCCAGCTTTCCCAGGAATCTCCATACTGCTTTCCAAATTGGCCTCACCAATTTGCAGTCCCACCAGCAGTGTACAAGTGTACCCTTTTCCCCACATCCTCGCCAACACTTATTGTTGTTTGACTTCATAATGACTGCCAATTTTACTGGAGTGAGATGGTATCTTAGGGTGGTTTTGATTTGCATTTCTCTTACTGCTAGAGATGGTGAGCATTTTTTCATGTACTTGTTGATTGATTGTATGTCCTCCTCTGTGAAGTGTCTGTTCAGGTCCTTGGCCCACTTGTTGATTGGGTTATTTGTTATCTTATTGTTTAATTTTTTGAGTTCTTTGTATATTCTGGATATTAGGGCTCTATCTGAAGTGTGAGGGGTAAAAATTTGTTCCCAGGAGGTAGGCTCTCTATTTACCTCTCTTATTGTTTCTCTTGCTGAGAAAAACCTTTTTAGTTTAAGTAAGTCCCATTTGTTTATTCTTGTTATTAACTCTTGGGCTATGGGCATCCTATTAAGGAATTTGGAGCCTGACCCCACAGTATGTAGATCGGAGCCAACTTTTTCTTCTATCAGATGCAGTGTCTCTGATTTGATATCTAGGTCCTTGATCCATTTTGAGTTAACTTTTGTGCATGGCGAGAGAAGGAATTCAGTTTCATTTTGTTGCATATGGATTTCCAATTTTCCCAGCACCATTTGTTGAAGATGCTATCCTTCCTCCATTGCATGCTTTTAGCCCCTTTATCAAATATAAGAAAGTTGTACTTTTGTGGATTGGTTTCTGTGTCCTCTATTCTGTACCATTGGTCCACCTGCCTGTTTTGGTACCAGTACCACGCTGTTTTTGTTACTATTGCTTTGTATTACAGTTTGAACTCTGGTATCGCTATACCTCCAGATTCACACTTCCTGCTTAGAATTGCTTTTGGTATTCTGGGTCTTTTGTTTTTCCATATGAATTTCATGATTGCTTTATCTATTTCTACAAGAAATGCTGTTGGGATTTTGATTGGCATCCCATTAAACCTGTAGAGAACTTTGGGTAATATCGCCATTTTGATGATGTTAGTTCTGCCTATCCATGAACATTTTTCCATCTTCTAAGATCTTCTTCTATCTCTCTCTTTAGGGTTCTGTAGTTTTCATTGTATAAATCTTTCACCTCTTTTGTTAGGTTGATTCCCAAGTATTTTATTTTCTTTGAGGATATTGTGAATGGAGTGGTTGTCCTCATTTCCATTTCAGAGGATTTGTTGCTGATATACAGGAATGCCTTTGATTTATGCGTGTTGATTTTATATCCTGCCACTTTGCTGAATTCATTTATTAACTCTAGCAGTTTCTTTGTAGACCCTTTTGGGTCTGTTAAATATATTATCATGTCATCCGCAAATAGCGATAATTTAAGTTCTTCTTTTCCTATTTTTATGCCTTTAATTTCTTTTGTCTGTCTAATTGCTCTGGCTAGTATTTCAAGAACTAAATTGAATAGAAGTGGTGATAGAGGGCATCCCTGTCTTGTTCCAGATTTTAGAGGGAATGCCTTCAATTTTTCTCCATTTAGGATGATGCTAGCCTGAGGTTTAGCATATATAGCTTTTACCATGTTGAGGTAAGTTCCTGTTATCCCTAGTTTTTCTAGTGTTTTGAACATAAAGGGATGCTGTACTTTGTTGAATGCTTTTTCTACATCTATCGAGATAATCATATGGTTCTTGTCTTTAAGTCTATTGATATGGTGGATTACATTTATTGATTTCCGTATATTGATCCAGCCTTGCATCCTAGGGATGAATCCTACTTGATCATGATGCACAATTTTTTTGATATGCTTTTGTATTCGATTCGCCAGGATTTTATTGAGAATTTTTGCATCCAAGTTCATTAGAGATATTGGTCTGTAGTTTTCTTTCTTTGAAGTGTCTTTGTCTGGTTTCGGGATCAGGGTGATGTTGGCCTCATAGAATGAATTTGGAAGAACTCCTTCTTTTTCTATTTCTTGAAATAGCTTGAAAAGTATTGGTATTAATTCTTCTTTGAAGGTTTTGTAGAACTCCGCTGTATACCCATCCGGTCCAGGGCTTTTTTTGGTTGGTAGTCTTTTGATGGCTTCTTCTATCTCTTCTTTTGTTATTGGTCTGTTTAAATTGTGTGTGTCTTCCTGACTCAATCTGGGTAGATCATATGACTTAAGAAATTTATCGATATCTTCATTATCTTTTATTTTATTGGAATATAGGGTTTCAAAATACTTTCTAATTATCTTCTGTATTTCTGTAGTGTCTGTTGTGATATTGCCTTTTTCATCCCGTATGTTAGTAATTTGAGTTCTCTCTCTTCTTCTCTTTGTTAGCATGGCTAAGGGCCTGTCGATCTTATTTATTTTTTCAAAGAACCAACTTTTAATTTTTTCAAAATTTTCAATGGTTTTTTTTGTTTCAATTTCATTGATTTCTGCTCTAATTTTAATTATTTCTTGTCTTCTACTACATTCGCTGTTGTTTTGCTCTTCCTTTTCTAGGTTTTTGAGGTGTAGTGTGAGTTCATTTATTTGTTGTTTTTTTCTTTTTTTGAGGAAAGAACTCCAAGAAATGAATTTCCCTCTTAAAACTGCTTTCATTGTGTCCCATAGATTCTGGTATGTTGTATCTGTATTGTCATTTGTCTCTAAGAATTTTTTTATCTCCTCCTTTATGTCTTCTGTAACCCATTGATCATTCAGTAACATATTGTTCATTTTCCATGTGATGTAGGATTTTTCCTTCCTTCTTTTATCATTGATTTCCAGTTTCATTCCATTATGATCAGATATGGTGCATGGTATTATCTCCACACCTTTATATTTACTGAGAGTCACCCTATGGCATAATATATGGTCTATCTTTGAGTAGGATCCATGTGCTGCTGAGAAGAACGTGTATCCACTTGATGATGGTTGATGTATTCTATATATGTCGGTTAAGTCTAGGTTATTGATTGCGTTATTGAGTTTTATAGTTTCTTTGTTCAGCTTTTGTCTAGAGGATCTGTCCAATGGCAAGAGCAGTGTGTTGAAGTCCCCCATAATTATTGTGTTGTGGTCTATTTGACTCTTGAACTTGAGGAGAGTTTGTTTTATGAACGTTGCAGCACCATTATTTGGTGCATACAAATTGATAATTGTTATGTCTTGTTGGTGGATGGTTCCTTTTAACAGTATATACTGTCCTTCTTTATCCCTTTTGATTAACTTAGGTTTGAAGTTGATTTTATTCGATATGAGTATGGCCACTCCTGCTTGCTTCCGAGGACCATGTGAGTGGTATGATTTTTCCCAACCTTTCACCTTCAGCCTGTGTATGTCTTTTCCTATCACATGAGTCTCCTGAAGGCAGCATATTGTTGGATTTGTTTTTTTAATTCAGGTTACTAGCCTATGTATCTTGATTGGTGAATTTAAGCCATTAACATTTAAGGTTACAATTGAAATATGGTTTGTACTTCCAGTCATGTTTATTTATTTGTTTATTTTAGTTTGGCTAGTTTTTCCTCTTTGGTTATTTTTCTCCCCCTTTACTGAGATACCTCCCACTGTTAGTTTTGGGCACTATTTTTCAATTCCTCTTCTTGTAGTATTTTGCTCAAAATGCTTTGCAGTGCTGGTTTTCTGGCTGTGAATTCTTTTAGCTTTTGTTTATCGTGAAAGATTTTAATTTCATTGTCAAATCTGAAGCTTAATTTTGCTGGATACAGTATTCTTGGTTGAAGTCCATTATTTTTCAGCGTTTGAAATACGTTGTTCCAGGATCTTCTCGCTTTCAAACTCTGTGATGAAAAATCAGTCGTTAACCTAATTGATTTACCCCTGAATGTAATCTGCCTCCTTTCTCTCGTAGCTTTTAGTATTCTCTCCTTGTTCTGTATGTTAGCTATGTTCATAATTATATGTCTTGGAATTGGTCTATTACGGTTTTGGATGTTTGGGGTCCTGTAGGCTTCCAGGATTTGGCAATCCATTCCATCTTTCATCTCTGGGAAGTTTTCTAGGATTATTTCATTTAATAAGTTGTCCATTCCTTTGGTTTGATCCTCTGTGCCTTCTTCTATCCCAATGACTCTCAAATTTGGTTTTTTTATGAGATCCCATATCTCTTGGATAGATTGCTGGTGAGATTTAAGCATCTTTTCTGTGTTGACTATATTCTTTTCAAGTTGATAAACTTTGTCTTCATTATCTGATGTTCTGACTTCTACTTGATCTAGTCTATTTGTAATATTCTCGTTAGAGTTTTTAATCTGGTTTGTGGTTTCTTGCATTTCTAGGATTACTGTTTGGTTGTTTTTTTTTTTAATCTCTATCTCCTGGTAAAGCTCGTTCTTTACAGTTTGAATTTGTTTAGTTCATTTTCAAAATATACTTTCAATGCTTGGACTTGCTGTCTCATGTCTTCTCTAATATTCCATTCCATCTGAGTTAGGTATGCCTTGATTTCTTTCCCTGTCCATGTTTCTGATGCTTCTAGGTCCTCCTGTAGATTTAAGTTGTCCTGCATTGTTTGTTAGTCCTTTTTTTCCCTTGTTTTTTCTTTTTTCATTTTTTTTTAAAAGAGAGAGAGAAAGAGAAGAGAGAATTTTAATATTTATTTTTCAGTTTTTGGTGGACACAACATCATTGTTTGTATGTGGTGCTGAGGATCGAACCCGGGCCGCACGCATGCCAGGCGAGCGCGCTACCGCTTGAGCCACATCCCCAGCCCTCCCTTGTTTTTTCATGTTGTTCACGTTACTTTCCAGCTCTGTTTGACTGCTTTGTAACTGCTTTCTCCTATACATTTTTTTTGGCTTTGTATATCTCTGTTGTCTCTCCTTTGTGGTGGGAGATTATGTCTAGAAATGTTGGGCTTTATTGTACTTTAAAGCTGATTCATTCAATTCATAAATATTTATTTTTTAGTTTTCGGTGGACACAACATCTTTATTTTTATGTGGTGCTGAGGATTGAACCCAGCGCCCTGCGCATGCCAGGCGAGCGCACTACCACTTGAGCCACATCCCCAGTCCATCCCCAGTCCTTTTTATTTTTGATTTTGAAAAAGTGTCTCACTAACTTGCCAAGGCTAACTTTGAACTTGCAATTCTTAGCCTCCCAAGTGACTGGAATAACAGGTGTGCACCACTGCACCCAGCAAATGATTGCAAAGTTTATTTCAGGGTTTTGGGACAAGGATGCTGGGGTAAACAGGGCAGAGAGGTTGTGTAAATGAAATCCCTTTTTATTCACAGGAATCTACTTACTGAAACAGGTCCACCCAACAAAGTCGTATTTATCTGTAGTAGATGAGGGGTCATGATCTGGGACAAGACTGCCTGAGCTCAAATCCTGGCTCCTCCCCTCATGCCTGACAAAATTATTAACCCTTTCTGTGCCTTGGGTTTCTCATCTCTGAAACAGGAATGATGACATTGGATGGCTCCTCTCTCAAAGAGTTATTTTGAGGATTGAATAAAGTAATGCAGGCTGGGGTTGTGGCTCAGCGGTAGAGCCCTTGCCTAGCACATGCAAGACCCTGGGTTCAATCCTCAGCACCACATAAAAATAAATTAAATAAAGGTATTGCGCCCAACTATTCAAAAAAATAAGGTAATGCATGCAAAATATTTACAGTGATGTCTGACAGTATGTGCTCAAGACACTTTTTTATTACTATATAAAAATAAACAGTTCTGTCAGAAGGAAGTGAGTCTTAGAGTGGCTGGAAGAGGTGAGCAGGAGTATGGACATACATTCTCTACCTGCACCCCGACTCTAATAACCTCCTTCACATATTATGGAACTGTTGATGTTTCCAAGTGATGGCACAAGTAATTTTTAACAAGTGAACATTTGAGGTTTTCAAACATCAAAATTCTAAGGAAAATAATTTTTAAAGCCCTAAAATGGGAGGTATTATCCATAAAAACAAAACAAAGCCTAAACTCCCAAATCAGGTGAAAACTTCATTCTGCCTCTATCATGATTTGGAAGCAGGAAAATCTGTTTCCTTTTAGGGACACCATCAGGACCTACGTGATGAAGACACTGTTCCTGCATGAGGGAGGGCAGAGGCCATTGGAGCATCTGATGCCATTTCAATAGAACATTTGTGCTCTGAGGGACTATGCCAAGTGCCACAGCATGGAGGGGAAAGACTCCATCCCACCCAGATGAGCTGGAAAAACAACTGATCTGGTTATGAAGAATGAGCAGAAGGGAGCCTTGTGGATCCCATTTACTAAGCACCTACTGTATGTTAAGCACTGTGCCGAATGGTGGAGATATGACCCATAGATAGATTTGTTTCTTACAGTCAGACTAATGAACAATTACAACCCAATGTGATAAGGGCTATGATAGGGATCCAGGGAAGAATACAGTGGGAGGATCCCTTCCCAAAGATGATGGTGTCGAGACTGATTCCAGCAGAAGTTTCCAGGTGAGGGGTGGAGAGAAAAGAATTGCAAACACAAGGGACATTATGTGCAGAGGCTGGAGGCTAGAGAAAATACAGCTGCTTTGATGGGCTGAAAGGCTTGTCTTAGGACAGAGTACAGAGTTTAAGGCAGAAAAGTTAAGACTAGAGATGTTGGGAGGGTCTAGGGCCTTATGGTTAAGAGTGTGTATCTGTCTTCAGAGAGAAAGGAGAGTCCTTTGCATTTTCAGGAAGGAGCCACACTTGATGCTATTCACATTATACAAAGGTCACACTGGCTACAGTATCAAAAAATGGATTGTGAGGGACCAAGACCTAGAGAAAGGGCAATGGATCCTCTTCCAGGTGGTTCAACTCATGACCAATATAGCAGCAAAGTGAATGTCAACAAGTGGAGGGCTAGAAAACCAGGTGGAATACAGGACTGGCAGGCCTGGGGATACTCTGTGCTGGGGGATGGGAGCGAGAGGGGGTGGAGGTTGACCCTCCCATCTCTTCATGGGGTCGCTGCAACACTATTGACTGCACTCCCAAGAAAAGGAAGGAGACACTAGTTTGAGGTTTGGCAGGGTGAGTCTTGTTTCAGATGAGTTACATTTAAAAGTGCCTGGAGACTTGAGGTAAAAGTAGGTGACTATTTGGAAGGAAGACACAGATTGGGAAACATCAACACTAAAAAGGTAACTAAGTCCTGTGTGCAGGTGAGGATGGTCAGGGAGCTGAGGAAGGAGAGAATGCAAAGTCCAGCCAACAGAGCGGCAAGTAGAGTAAATGGAGAGACGGTGGGAGGGAAGGTTGGCCACCAATGGGAACAAGGAGACTGTTGGCATAGCAAAGGCTGTGGTACCTGGGGATGAACTTCAGTTACATCACCTTCCACTAGCTAGCTGGTCACACAGGAGAGAAATGAAGCTAGCTCCTTGATCCCTAGGAAAGCCAATTAATTTTATTCTTTTCAGATTTAAAACTATCACTTCAAATAATCTGTCAATGAGTTTGCACCTGTTTTGTAAGTAAATGCTTCTGGTGATAAAAACCTCCAAATAACAGAATACAGTTAAATTAATACAAGGTCATCAATATTTGTAGAAAACCAGCAGCTCCCATGCTCTGAAGCAGGAAGAGGAGAAATTACATGCTCTCATTTGACTCTGGAGTCCCACACCCAAATCTACCTTTGAGATTATTCTTTATCACATAGAAAAATAGTTTCTCTATGCAAGTTTCATTTAGGACTATGAAATTATGTCCTGGATTTGTTTCATAAACTACAAAATACTGGTAAATTTTATATGAAAAATAAAATGTTTCTGTCCTCATTTGAAGCAACATGAAAATGTTAACTAAAGTTTGTGACTCTTGTGCCCAGCCTGGCAGGCGGATTTCAAACATTTTAAATATTTGAAATACACAGTGCCATCTAATGGCTACAAACCATAAATGAAAATAGGAAGAAAAAGAATCAAAACTAAAATGATGATGATGATGATGGTGATGATAATAATAAAAACAAAATCTTGCAAATTTTAATTTCAAAATTGTTTAGTCAACTGGCCTTGCACACAATGATTTTCCCTTTGCCTTAAGCATTGACCCATGGTTATTAAAGAATCACATTTGGTAGGTTAACTATGAATCACACTTTATATTTAAATGACTCATGCAAATCTGAGACCATAACTCATTTTCAACTTTTAAAAAAATCACAAAATCATTAGAAACATCTTGGATGAAATAACATGTTCCACTAGGATAGTTCTTTTTTTTTTCTTTTAAAGGGAGGATAAAATTAAGGGGATCTAGAAGGGTTTTGATTTCTACAAGACTAATGTGTGCCCAGTTTTCTGCATGGAATATAATTATTGCAACCACTCTCCCAGTGGCCCCTCAATACTGGGGGGATTATGAGGCTGTTGAATGAATCTTAGACTCTAAAGATGGGAAATGAAACTGGGATCTGTTGGTTCTATATTGGAAAGCTACAGCCTGTAGTGTGACCCTTGCATAGCTCAGCTATAGGGTCAAAAGAAATTATCTCTGCTCACATATGCCACCCAACCCTGGGGGCATAACTGGGAGTGTAGTACTCTCCATATGGAGAAGAGATGGGAGGAACATGCTGTGTTCCATCTTCTTGGTTTGCCCTGTTGAGAAGTCATTCTTGTTACCCCAAGAACAAAATTTTAGACTTAGACTCCCAGCTCAGTAGCCTGTTCAAGGCTAGGTTTCTGATCTCAGTCTTTTTCATTGATAACTCCCAGAAGAGTTGTTTTGAAAACATCCTGCTTTAATTGAAAAAAAAGGTTTAAAAAAATAATAAAGTATGCTAGCCAGGCGCAGTGGCACATGCCTGCAATTCCAGGGGATCAGAGGTGGAGGCAGGAGGATCATGAGTTCAAAGCTAGTCCTAAGCAACTCAGTGAGATCCTGTCTCTAAATAAAATACCAAAAAAAAAAAAAAGGTGGGGAGAATTGGGGATGTATCTCAGTGGTTAAGTGCCCCTGAGTTCAATCCCTGTATAAACAAATAAATAATAAAAATAAAGTATGCTGTTTCATTCTCCCTCATCGAGTGGGATTTTTTAAAAATCTTTTTTAGATGATGAAGGACCTTTATTTTATTCATTTATTTATATGTGGTGCTGAGGATTGAACCCAGTGCCTCACACATGCTAGGCAAGTGCTCTACCAATGAGCCACAACTCCAGCCCCCAAGTGGGATATTTTAAATGAACAAATTCCACTAAAATATTATGATGTTGAAAGCTCATATTTTACTGGTTAGTTTATTTTGCTTATCTTTAAGTTATTCACACATTACCTAGGAGATTACTTTATGCACAGTTGCATCAAGGATTACCAGAATTTCAGGGGGGATTTTTGTGATGGGAAAGCCAAGAATAATGAGGGGAATGTGTTGCAAAGGGACAAGTAGGGAGAGGGGTGGTGTGGAGTGACTTGTGGAAAAGGCTGAGATCCACAGGCTACCTGCTATGGAGACCAACACTGCCATATACAAGGCTTTACCCTGGTCAGTGCATTGGATTGGGCACATTGCATACATTACTTCACCCATGCTTCACCACCACCCTTCAAGATACTGATATTATATTGTGTAGCTCAGGAGAAAAAAAAAAACCAACAGTTTTTCTTTCTTAAGCTTAAGTTACCTGAAGTCCCAAACTGGTAAGAAATAGAGGAGTTAGGAGAGTGCTCATAGCTAATTAAATGGCTCTGTCCTCTAGCTAGCTAGTGACTGGCAACATCAGTATCATATGCTGACTCTCCAGGGGGAGATGTTTTTAAAAAGCCCTTCCAGTAATTCTGATATCAGAAAGGTCTGAGAGCCACTCTGTTGGTCCTAGATGAAGGGCTTTAGACTAAAAACAGGCCAAGGACTCTCTATGGTGTTTTGCTTTTTAATTATATTTAAGCACAAAATTCTTTGTTATGTTCTCTGTTTATAAAAGTAATGCATGTTCATTAGCTTATTTTTAATTATTTACAGAGTTAGTTTTGCTATGTTGTCCAGGTTACTCTTAAATTTATGAACTCAAGTTGTGTCTCAGCCTTCTGAGTAGCTGGGACTCTAGGCTTATCCACTGTGCCCAGCTCGATTTTTAAAAAATTTTTAAATATTTTGGTATTGAAAGATTTAATTTAGGGATTGAAGTTAGGAATGCTTTACCACTGAACTACAATCCTTTTTAAATTTATTTTGAGACACAGTCTTGCTTAGATGCTTGGGGGCTTGCTAAGTTTCTGAGGCTGGCCTTGAACTTGCAATTCTCTTACTTCAGTCACTGGGATTACAGACATGAGCCACATGCCTGGCCCAGTTCAATTACTTTTTAAAAAAGATACCTATTGGTTCACAGCACAATTTTTCAAAATTCTGTATATAAAGTATGTTCATGCCATGGGGCTGGGGATGTGGCTCAAGCAGTAGCATGCTCGCCTGGCATGCATGCGGCCCGGGTTCGATCCTCAGCACCACATACAAACAAAGATGTTGTGTCCGCCGAAAACTAAAAAATAAATATTAAAAAATTCTCTCTCTTAAAAAAAAATAAAATATGTTCATGCCAAATTATGCCATTATACGTGATCTCTATTATTATTATTTTTCATTACAATTCTTTTTTTTTTTTTAGAGTGGAAAGTAGAGGCTTTATTAAAGGACAACAGAAAAGACTTCTCCCGGAGGAAGAAGGGGACCCAAGAGGTGGAATCCGTGGAAGTGCGGTTGTTTCCCCTTTTTATAGTTCTTTCAGTGATGGAATGTAGGTGGGAAGTCCCAAAGGGTGGGGCACAGGTGGGGCAAAGAAGTAATCTTCATTAACATTTCTTTGGGATGGGCTCTGGGCCTTGGGCTTCCTCCCCCCCACTTCATTAACATTCCAAGAGTTGTTCTGCTTTTCCCGGAATTCATTCTTAACATGGCCTCCATTTGGGATCTTACTCGATATTAGACCAGATTTACCTAACTACACTGACTACCTAACTTTAAATCTGGCTTCATTCCCCCCCTCTAATTTTGGGAACTCCTTACTGCTGTAAGGAAAGGGGGCGAAGATCATTCTGGCTTCTTCAGGCTGAAAGGGGATGATGTTGGGAAAGCAGTTTGGAGTCCCCCTTTAAAAATTGCGTCTATCTGGTGGTCCATGATTGAAGTCTGATTGAGAAGTAATAGGCTGGAGGGTCATTTGAGTGATGGGTGGTCTCAGTGTAGAATCTCCGTGGGACCTCCAATATGTTACCGCTGTTGACCGGTGACGAGTCCTTGTTTCCCCAATGTTGAAGTATAACACCAGAGAAGCACGCTGAGGCAAGTTTAGAGTGGAAAGTAGAGGCTTTATTAAAGGACAGCAGAAAAGGCTTCTCCCGGAGGAAGAAGGGGACCCAAGAGGTGGAATCCCCATTACAATTCTTAATACACCTTTATACCACAATTTATCATATCTCTGTTTGTATATAAGGTATGATGTGCTGTGAATGAATAATTATGATTGTAATACATTCCACTATTGTCATGTATGTAAAAAATACAAAATAAAAAGATACCTATTGGTATTAAAAAGACATGAAAAATCAAAGTAGCCTGATCATTTAGAGATAAATGCTGACATTATTTTTTTTTTGGGGGGGGTGCACCTTTTTCTGTTTATATAGACCCAAACACATTACAAAATAATGTCATAATACATTATATTTGATGAATTTTTTTCAATGTACAATGGATATCTTATGATGACAATAAAAAGATCTACAACAACATATTGAATACTCATATTCCATCAATTACATCACCTTATATTCCAACACATTGAATACTCACCTTATATTCCATACAGTGGACATTTTTATTAGTGAATTTGATGAAAGGGATGATGATCAAATACCTGGGTGACACAAAGCTGGGAGGGATAGCTAATATACTAACTAGATATAAAGAATCAGAACATAAACAATTTTTAAGAATGGGAATTATGACCCCAAATTGATAATAACTTTCATATCAAATGTAAAACTTCAAACAGCATACCTACAGTGTCACTCAAGTGAGTTACACCCTGACTCTCTGGGAAGAGAGTGAAGGTAGGGCAGGCAACTGACCTGTCCAGTCAGGCACCAAGGAACAAACAAGTATAGTCAGATTACTGGGACAACATAAACAAAGAAAATTGGAAATGGCCAGCCAGAAATGTGTAAAAGGTCAAACTCAGTATAAACACATTTCCTCAAAAGAGCTTGGTCATCCAGTGTGTTAACAGGCAGTTTCTGAGGCAGAGCTGTCCTGTTGAGACTCTCCTTGGAGAAGTGCAGAGTTTGGATTGGGGGTGCTATCTGGGGCTACCTATCACAACCTGCAAGCAGAAGCTGGCTGTTCTGTTTGTGGACCAGTCAGAAACAGAGACCTGTGGCAGTGCCTTCCATTATTTAGCACATTCTAAAAATCAACCTAAGGAAAACTCAGATTTATTATTGCTCACAAATCACTTCTCACACAGAGCTCTGATCTTATTCACTTAAAAAGTGATGGGTTTTTGTTTGTTTAATCTTCAGGTGTTTGGGAAACTGGGTGATATGGTCTCTTTGGTGTGTGTCTGTATGGCTGACAGAGGAAACCTTGCTGTTTTAACGTTGGGATGAGATTTCATATCCTCACTTGGATGTAAGAACAGTTAGAGGTGGACTTTGTAGACCAACAGGAAGGGGACTGTGTGTGTGTGTGTGTTCCTCTGCTTCTAGAATACAGACCTGGGACCAATCCTTCACAAGCCTATTCTTTGTCATTGTCATGTTTAGGCTCTGATGCACTGTCCCTGTTGTTGTCATCTGAGATGGGGTAAAAAGGGCCTACTGAGAGCTAAGCCTTCTGCTTTTGACAGCAACCGACAGGCCCCCTATGAAGACGGGAGGTTCAGTTCATGCTACTGTGGTCAGCCAGGCACTAACAGACAGTGGTACCATTGGTGCCTCTTTTTTTGCCATCTTGGAGGATGTTTACTTTATATTTTATTAATTTTACAACTTTTCACTCTCACACTTCAATTACTTGCAGGTGTGATACATGACGGTTCTTCAGACATATACATTCTTCTCACAGAACTCTTTTCTTCTCCCACATTTTTTATTGGTACATTATAGTTGTACATAAAAGTGGTATTTGTTATATTTTCATACATGCATAAAATAACAATATAATTTGGCCAGCATCACTCCCCAGCATTTTCCTCCTCCCTCCCAACCTCCCATCCCCTTTTCCTCTAGTCTATTGATCTTTCATCTACTTTCATGAGATTCCCCCCACCTTTCGTTTCCTTTTTCCTCTCCAGCTTTCACATATGAGATAAAACATATGACCCTGGAGTTTGGTTCATTTCACTTAAAATAATCGTCTCAAGTTCCATCTATTTGTCTGCAAATGACATTTCATTTTTATGGAGAAATAAAACTCCATCGTGCATATATACATTTTCTTTACCCATTCATTCACTGATGGACACCTAGGCTGGTTCCAGTTTGGCTACTGTAAACATGGATGTGCTTGTTTACATGTGTGTAATGACTTTCATTCTTTACCATAAATAACAAGGAGTCCCACAGAACTCTTGAAAGAAAGCTTGAGTCAGCAATGATTTTGCCAGTAGATGGGGGAGACCCCTTGCTGGTATTGTTTTTAATGAGAAATTCCTCCATCCTGATTGGACTAGAATTTGATGTGTCCTGGTTTTTCCTACATGCAATCTTTTATTCTCCTCCTAATTTACTAGTGGTCCACTAAAATGCATGCTACTTTCCTGTTTGATAAATTGTAAGTTCTGGAATTCTTGGGCCAACATTCTACACAGTGAGATGCAGGCACAGCTGTCCATCATTGTCATTATTACACTCTTTGTCATCTTCACCGAGCACTCTGATAAGAAAAACCTGAGTGCTTGCTATTTCTATTGACCTTCCCATAATCCTTTACTCTGAGGACTGAAATCAGTCACAGGCCAAGATACACAAGCTCAATATTGATTTCTCATCCGCATTCCCGGCCTCAGCCCAAAAGGCTTATAAGAAACCTGCACTTAATACCACTGCATTTCAAGGTCAAGAATAATAATTCATTGATGGATCAGATACAGTGGTTACTCCAATTACAAGGAAGAGAGGGACAGGCTTTCTCTGTTTCATCAATGCCATGGATTTATTATCAAGAACCAGAAGGTCATTAATAGACAGCTGATCCTAGCTGTTATTAGCACAAAGAAGGGTCAGGAGTTTCAACTGCAAAACCATCAGCTTCCTAATTTGTTTATATTTTTAAACATATGTGTACTCTTCTCAGTATAAAAAGCTAGAAGTTTTATGAGTGACTTACTGAGATTTGTTTATGAATAAAATAGACATTTGGTTAAAGGAAATTAAATTTTTTCAGGCTAAAATCATTGAAGGTGTACTTTGTGTATCATTTTGTTACAGCAGACATCAATTATCTCTTAAGGAGAAGCTGAACATGCCAGACGGTCCTTTCTTAGCCCATCTCCAGGCGGAGGTGCAGCAGCCTTCTGTCCACCATATGTCCTTGTTAAGTATGGTCAGATTTAATAAGAACTTGTCAATCTCTTCCTACCTTGTTTGCTTATTAAAACATATGGCTCTGCATTTAACTGGTAACAGAGATGCTCTGTGTTCCAGAAACATACCTGGTTGCTTAATCTTGAAACTCACTTTACTCCTTAATAATTGAAAACTGTGGGAAATGAGCACTCTTTGTGAAAAACCACCTGGAGAATAGCAGTGCTCCAGTCAATAGTTTTTAAACTTTTTGTGTGTGGGTTTTGTTTGTTTTATGTTGTTGTTGTTGTTTTGTACCAGAGATTGAACCCAGGGGCACTTAACCAATGAGCAACATCTCTAGCCCTTTTTATTTCTTTTTAAAAAATCAATTAATTAATTAATCTTAATTAAGTATGTATGACAGCAGAATGCACTTTGATTCATTATACACAATTGCAGCACAACTTTTCATTTCTCTGGTTGTACATGATGTAGCGTCACACCATGTGTGCAGTCATACACATACCTAGAGTAATGATGTCCATCTCATTCCACCATCTTTCCTGCTCCCATGCCCCCTCCCCAACCCTCCCACCCCTTTGCTCAATTAAAGTTCCTCCATTTTTCCCACTCCATCCCTGTTATGGATCAGCATCCACTTATCAGAAAGAACATTCAGACTTTGGTTTTGGGGGATTGGCTTACTTCACTTAACATGGTATTCTTCAGCTCCATCCATTTACCTGCAATGCCATAATTTTATTCTCTTTTATTGCTGAGTAATATTCCATTGTGTATATACACCACAGTTTCTTTATTCATTCATCTATTGAAGGGCATCTACATTGAGTTGCTTCCATAGCTTATTAGCTATTGTGAATTGAGCTGCTACAAATATTGATGTGGCTGTGTTACTATAGTATGCTGATTTTAAGTCCTTTGGGTATAGACAGAGGAGTGGAATAGCTGGTCAAATGGTGGTTCCATTCCAAGTTTTCTAAGGAATCTCCAGAAATTTACTTTTTATTTTTTGAGACAGTCTCACTAAGTTGCTGAGGCTTGCTTTGAACTTGTGACCCTCCTGCCTCAGCCCCCCGAGCTACTGGGATTACATCACCATGCCCAGCTCAAACTTTGTTTTTAAATAATAGAATCCTTCTTCAAACCATGTTTTACTTAGAAGCCCAGGGTCAGGAAAATGGGATCCTAGGAAGGGATGGGCTCTTCAGAGCACATTTTGGAAACCATTACTGGGTCCTCTAACACCCACCACAGACATGACAGCAAAAAGCCAGAGTGGCACCACCAGGCAGGACCACTGGGTCCCCACAGAATTGCTTTGCTGCATTGTGCCTTAACTGAGCACCACTACATCTCACTCTGGCATTTACTGTAGTGGAAAAAACTGCAGTAGTTACTGTGAGGCTGTTAAAGATTTTTCTCCCCAGGGGGAAAATATTTCCTACTCTTTGTAGAAAAAAAATAATTAAAATTCTTCAGAGTTAATGATTGGTTTTCTGTTGTGAATGACTTGATGCATTCTTCCCCCTTTCTGCCCTTTTCTAGCTATTAGAAAATTTAAGAAACAGCTCTGTAGGCCACACACACCAAGGCCACTCCAAACTCAGCTCCATTCAGCTCTGCTCACCATATTTCCTTTGCCTTCACTCCTGTGCCATGGCGCATCCTGTGTGTTGTTCTACTATATAGTTTAAAACCACCCCAATTCTTTCAAAACACTATTAGATGTAAGAAAATTTGTAATAAGAACCTCTACCAACTCAAGTCATGTGCAAAGAAAGGGAACCAGAACAATGAAGATCCAGATCCAAAGAGGACCGGGAACAACGTGTGTCTGAGCTGGACATACAAATATTGAGGTGAACATGATAGCTGTTCATAGCTCTCAAAGGTCAAGGAGTACATTTCCTCTATATTACTCCAGAGAATGACCTAAAAATCCCTGATGGTCGTTACTAAGGAAACTCTCAAACAAAGGCTGGACCTCACAAAGTGGTGAGTTGCTTGTCAAAGGAGAGTTCAAGTGGAGCCCAATCTCCAAAGCTGGAACTGAGTGAAGTATGGTGGCCAAATGTGTGTGTGTCATGAACCTTTTCCCCACCCCTACCACAACTGACTGGACCATGGCCAGACCCTGACCTAGGTGGATTCTCTCTGGGGAGCTGTAAGGTGCAAGAGTGAGAGCTGAGGTGCCCAAGCAGGATTTGGAGAAGCAACACTTAAGAGCCTTGCTGAAGAAGGTCTGCCCCAGACACAGAGAGAAGCAGAGGTCAGAGACTGCAGAGAGACAGGAACTGCCTGTGGACTTTCCAGGTATACTCCCTTCAGTTCCTGCCTCCTGGTACTTCCTTCACCTCTAAACAATACTCTTTATTGAAGCTGTCTTAGAGTTTCTGTGTTTTGCATCCCAGAAACCCCCAACTAAGATCCCAGAGAATCCCCAGTAGCTCCCAAAGCTGGACAATCATCAGTCAGACTGTTCTGAGTAAGCTTCCTGGCACCAGGCCCTGAAGACTGAGTTAGGGAAAATGAAACCCCCAGGAATTTGCATTTTAAAAAACTGTCCCTCCATTCCCAATCATTTTTGTTTCTTGGCCATTTTGGAAACCACTGGATAAGGTTATCAATCAAGGGTCTTTGTTCCAGTAAAAGTCCCAAACTTTGGTTTAGAGGTTGATACAAAGCAGCCATCCTAACAATTCTCTTCCTACAGAAAGAAAACTAAAAAAATCCTACCCAACCACCACAAATTCAGAGTTACTAATCAGAGAAAAATGTCAGCCACCCTCCCCAGCCCCCCCGCTGGTATGCAGTCTCCAGAATGAGTATTAATAAATCAGTATTGATCAGCACACACGACAAACACAGGTCCCAGAGTGCTGTGCCAAGGTATTTTAACATTTGAATCAGCAGCCTAGATAATGAAATGGAAAGTACATGTATTCAGTTTAAGAGTAAGAGAAACTAAGCATGCCTTAGGTGCCTCAGTTTTCCTAAAGGAAGGAGCAAAAGTTTCTTCTTCCTAGTTTACGCTTATTACAACACATGGCTTTGCCCTGATACATAATTTATTGTTTCAAAATATGATACTTTCTAAAATTATTAAAATATTTAATTATTTACCACTAATACATAAAGAATTCCTCAAGTTTCAAATAGATTCTATCCCTATATAAAAGGCTGAATCAATCTGTGATCACTGAGGTGAGATCTTCCCCAAACCAGCAAGTTTCATTCCATCAGGGACAGGATGGCAGAGGACATGCATTTAACTACAATAGATGGGCTGTCTTAGTGTCTTAGTGTCCACAGCCGCTCCAGTGCTCACTTCGGGTACAAGGCCCCTCACTTGCTACCTGTCCAGGGTGGCAAGTGAGGGGCCTTGTACCCATTTTGATACAAATTCCTTTCTCCTTTCCAGTTACAGAGCTCTTCCTTCCTCTGGAGCTTAAAGCTTGTCTTCCTCTTAGTTTGGATTTCTCTAACCCACCAAGCACGATCCTCCTGCCAAACTTTATCCACACAGTCCAAGTCCAATTCTACCTTTGCTGGCTTGTTCGCTGTTCTCGGTTTTTTTTTGTTTTGTTTTGTTTTGTTTTTTGTAGTGCCAGCAGTTGAACCCAGGGCCTTGAGCATGTGAGGTAAGCACTCTCCCACTGAGCTGTATCCCTAAACCCTGTGTCCTCTATTTTTAAGCCTGGCCATCCCATACCCAATGCCTATACCATTTAAGACCTGTTGTCTATAGGATGGTGAAGATTCTGGGAATAGGAATGCTTATACACTGTTGGTAGGAATGTAAACTAGTATAGCCACTATGGAAATCAGTATGGAGATTTGTCAAAAAACTAAAAATAAAACTATTACATGATTCAGCTATACCACTCTCTGATATATACCCAAAGGAACTAAAGTTGGTATATCACAGAGATACTTGCATATCCATGTTTACTGTGCTACAATTTGCAACAGCCAAATGATGGAATCAGCCTAAGAGCCCATTGACAGAAGAATGGATAAAGAAAATGAGGCTTATATGCACAGTGGAGTATTATTCAGCCATAAAACAGAATGAAATTGTGCCATTGCAGGAAAATGGCTAGAACTGGATGGAGATCATCGTATAAAGCAAAATAAGTCAGACTCAGACAAGAATCACATTCTTTCTCATAGTGGAAGCAAAAAAGAAAGAAAACAAAAAGGACATGAAGGTTTAACAGGACTATTAAGAGAGAGGGAATTAGGGAATAAAGAAGTGGAGGAAATGACCAAAGTACTTTATATGTACATACAAATATGCCATAATTAAGCCCAATTTCTATAAAATTAATTTGCACTAATTTTTTAAATTTATTTTTATTTTTTACATACATGACAATAATGGAATGTATTATTAAAAGGCCAATTTGTTACTCATCTCAGTTCCATTTTTTATTTTATACTGCCCTCTGCTGCTCAACTCACCCAACTGCACTCTGAGTTCACCTGCTAGGAGACCTCCACGGTTTTGCAGTTAAGTGACGGAGAATCAATACAGGCAGCAAGGAGCTGAGAGAATTTGTATCTGTCTTTTGAACTTTTAGTATTTATAATGCTAGTTAATTAAAGTTCTGTATATCTTCCACTAGGGGGTACCAACCCATAACTTTGAAACAGGAAGCCTGCTCAATGCAGTTCTTAATGAAAATTGAAGTCCAGGCACACTGAATTTTAAAAAACTTTTCTGAACACATGCTGTAATTTTATGAAGCAATTTAATTTGACTCTTTTTAAATGAAAGCTGCCCCATGGGCAGAGTAATAAGCAACAATCTTCAGCAGTATAAACCTGTATAAGGGAATGCCAATTAAAAACCCAGGTTTTGTTACTGTAAGATAAATAGTCATATATTAAGTGAAATAAATACAAACACTGAGAACTGCCAGGCAAGTGAAGTTATTTTTACTTTAATAAGAGAAATAGGCATGCTAGACTAAATTTGGCTTTAAAACAAAAGCTTTTAGAAAATCAAAAATAAAGGCAACCCTGATGCTCTAGGTCTCCTTGCCTAAGTAGAACAGAAATCTCCTAACTTTAGGATATAAGAGGAGAACTGCAACACAAAAAAAATTGGTTTGAGGTTGAAGTCTTTTGAGTTTTTTTTAGGAGGAAATATGCCAAGGTGGTTTAAAATGAAGGACACTGGAATTAAACTGAATTCTGCGTCCTTCCTCTGCATACCACTATGAGAACTTGGGCAGCCTCTATTGCATTAGCCTAAACCTTGGTTCTGCATCAGTACACTGGGTATGATAACTGTACTGACCAAAATGGTTTGTAATGTGAATTAGATGAGATAAAATATGTCAAGTGCTTAAAGAATGGTTAGTGCCAGGCGCTGTGGTGCACACCTGTAATCCCAGCAACTCGGGAGGCTGAGGCAGCAGAATTGCAAGTTTGAGACCAGCCTCAGCAATTCAGCAAGGTCCTAAGCAATTTAGTGAAACTCTATCTCAAAATAAAAAAATAGTAACTTAGTGAAACTCTATCTCAAAATAAAAAATAGCAACTTAGTGAAACTCTATCTCAAAATAAAAAATAAAAAGGGCTAGGGATGTAGCTCAGTGGTAAAGTATCACTGAGTTCAATCTTCAGTATCAAAAAGAACTTTTTAAATGACCGGCTTACAGAAGGTACTCAATAAATATTAACTATTCAATGAGTCATTAAAAGGAAGACCCCTTGAGATGACTAAAAACAGAAAGAAGTCTTATATTGAAAGATATATTAACTGTCATTTTGGCAAACATATTCATACAGAAAAGCAATAATGAGATTAGAGAAATTAAGCAATTTGACCAGGATCACACAGTTATTTCTTAAATCTAAAATTTTACCTTCCTTTAATGCAGGACCAGCATTCCCCAATGCTACAGCATTCATCTAGTATCTGATAATTTACTCGCATTGACTAAATATAATTTCTTTGTTAGCAATTGGTTTTTATGGCAAAATTTTGGTGAAAGTAGTATATTCTGTACATTGCTATGGCAGTTTAAAAAACTAGTAGTATTTTTAAAGTTTGACTTTTAAGCTCCTTTCCTCCCTACTTTCAGAAGTTTTAACTTAAGGAAAAAAGTCTAAAAGAAAAATTCGAATCATAGAAATGCTCAAAACCACATTTCTTGGAGTACTGAAATATAGAAAATAATCTACACATTCAGCAATATAACAGCAGTGAAATATGATAGGACCATGAGTTATGGAACTATTTTATTATAAAGACAGTTTGGGGATGTTGCTCTGTGATGGAGCCTTTGCCCAGCAGGCACAAGGTCCTGGGTTCCATCCTGAGCACTGAAAAGTAATGTGTGTGTGTGTGTGTGTAATAAAAACACAAGAGAAACATGACAAATATTGATTTCATTCCTTATCGTTCCAAAAGTAGGCAATTAGACAAGTAGAATGAAATAATAATTGTATTTTATCATAATTATAACCAATTAAAAATTAAATATTTATATGGATGAAATTCAAAAGATAAAATTTTAAAACAAAGTGATTTTATGAGCACTTAGTTTAGAAATGCCTTTTTCCTTCCTTTTCCCTGTTAATAATACTGATACAATAAAAAAATTGTTTAGAATAAATGAACTTTACTTTTTTTCTTTTCTTTTTGCATACTGGGGATTGAACCCAGGTCCTCACCCATGCTAGGCAAGCATTCTATCACTGAGCTATATCTTCAGTCCTTTTAAAAATGTTTATTTTGAGACAAGGTCTCACTAAGTTGCCCAGGCTGGCCTTGAACTTGAGATTCTTCTGCTTTAGCCCTCTGAGTTTCTGGCATAATAGGTGTACACCACCATGCCTGGCTTGTTTCTTTACTTTATCGGTACTGAAAAAGTTTACATGATCCACGGATCCTTTAATAGCATGATAGCATGTATAATAAAATGAAAGACATAAGGTCAAAATCTTCATCATACAATGAACTCTGAGGGACATGACAATATGTATCAGTCTTTAACCTCCCAGAACTTGTGAGTCAGTAGAGGAAATATGAACAGTCATCCCTTGTTCCCTGGGAGGATATCAAAATTTGGAGATGCTCAAGTATCTTATAGAAAATGGTACAGTAACTGCATATAACCTATGCACATTCTCATCTCTAGATTTTTAATAATATCTAATGGAATGTAAATGGTTGGCATACTATATTGTTTGGAGAGTAATAACAAGATAAAACTATACATGTTCAGTACAGACACAATATTTTTCTTCAAATATTTTCAATCTAAAATTCAATGAATCTGCAGATGTGAATCTGAGAACACACAGGCCTCAGCACTGCTTCACCTCCAAAATCTTTAATATCCATCTCATACCAGTGCTTTTTCCCTTCCAGCTTTTATGCCCCTTGCCCACTCACATCACCAGCCTACTGGTCACATTGTTTTCTTCTAAGCCACCAGCTTAGTTTCATTTTCTTTGTCATTGGGCTTACATACTAAGATCTGTCACTTGAGCCATCACTCCACAGGACACAATGTCTTGAAGCTTTATGCTTCCAATCCACCTGCCCTGAAAACCCTTATAAGCTGGGTTTGTTCAGACATTTGCTGTCTCCAGTCTGAGCTGTAGGATTCCCCTAGATCAAATTGCCAGTATCCCTTTATGTATCCCTGGCTGGTTCCTTCTCCCAGTCCTCCTCCTCTCAGTGCTTCCTACAGCCTATGCTTCCTTACCATCATCCCCTCTGCCACACCCTTCAGCCATGATGTGCTTGGACCCAAAGCAATGAAGTTAGTGATCATGGATTGAACTTCTGAAAACCATGAGTCCAGAATAAATTTTCCTCCTCTAAGTTGCTCATGTCAGGTCTTTTAGTCACAGCAATAAAAAGTTGACTAACACTCCTACTCCATCACCCTAAATGCTCCCACAGAAATCAAAGTCAATGGCTCTTTCTTATTTCTTATCTTACTTGAACCCTCAGTTAATGTGCTTAAAAATCCTGTTGACCATTCTCTGTCTTGAAATACTCTTCTCTTTTTTACTTTGGAACTTTGCATTACCCTAATTTGTGGAATGAATAAACTAATGCCTTTAGGTACGAGGGAGAGGAGAAAAGAAAGACAGGCACTGAGCTGAACAGGAAGGCTTATACTTTTAGGGGTGTGGTGGCCATGCAGTTGGTGGACTTAGGATCTGCTAGATAAAGTTGTAAGAATTGAATTCCTTCTTGGAGACTGTATCAAGCAAACTGGCAATTCAATGATATAAGGTGGGTAGAACTGTTCATTATTTTATCTTATTGACAGCAACAACAAAAAAGGTGAAATGGAGAATGAATCATATTATGAGAAATTATTGACAATGTTGGATTTTCTTTCTTAGAGTATAAGAAGTGAGATTCAAGTCACTTGGCTTTCCCTCAGTATTCTCTAGTTGCTAAAGCTTCCAATCTGCACTCATTCAACAAAACAGAATCAATTTTCCATTATTAAAATGATACTAGTTTTTAATTTTAGTGTGACTCATGTAAAGCACAATTTGGCTATACACTTTGATTATACACTGGCTATTGCCTACTTTGATTGTTTCTCACTCCTAAGCAATGTATACTTATATTATTTATATACTATCAGACTGTGAATGCTTTGAGGTCCAGGATCCTTTTCAGTCTAATTTTCTTCTGTCTTCTGCATTGTCCAGCACTGGGAAGATGCATTTAAAGAAAAAAAATCCTATTGTTTAATGAAGATTTTAACTTTCCAAGTTTCAATGGATTTTGACTGATTCCTGAATGCAATTTATTATACTAGGTATGGAAGTACTATAGAGAAAACATTTAAGTTATTTGAATTTTATGGACTAGAGGAGAAGTATGAACACTTCACTACCTAGGAAGGATATAACACAAAATGAAATGGCCCCTGACCCCCAAGTGTGTGTTGTACCAACCTAGACACAAAAGCCAAAATCCCAGGCAAGCCTCAGAGTTAATTAGAGTTCTTATATATCCATAAATCCTTGTAGTTAGTTCCTCCTTAGGCCAAACATTCCAAACGTCCTTGACTGTGGATAGCAGCTAGGTCCCCTAGGACCTTGGATCAGGCCTTTCTCCAGTCACACAAATAATCTGAAAAGAAAAAGAAATCACATGTGGTCCTGCTCATTTTTTTCCCTGGTGGTTTTTCCACCAGCTAGAAAGATATTTAAAGGCTGTGAACCTCTCGAGTCTTTTTCAAGGGTCATTTTATTTTTAGAGAACTTTCCACCTTTCCTAGTTACACAGCCAGATTGGGACATCTGGCCAGAAAATCATTTTCCCTTAAAACAACAACAACAACAACAAAAAAAAAAAACTAGAATTTGAATGCAGGTGTTGAACGTGAAACAGATTTGCCATAGCTTAATTCCCTGGGCTCTACAATTTGTGGCTGGAAACTGAGTGAAAGGGGGTCGGTAAATTAACCTACAAAGACACAAGGATCTACAGTCAGCCCTCCTCCTAAATATAAAGGGATTACAACCTGAGATCTTCCAGCCTCAGGCACCACGGTGCAATCTCTCAGTGCAACTTTCTGCCCCAGGCTGATGCACTGGTGATTTCGGGAAAACTGGCTCAGGACTTGTAATCAACCTGAAATGCGGAAGGGAAGGTGGTACCTAAGCAAGGTATGAACCACTCAGAAGCAGCCTGAGGCCGCCACTCACCTCGGGAGAGAAGGAGCAGGCGCCGGGACAAAGCTCGACGGAGAGGAAACGCGAGCCTGGGCCAGGCAGGTGGGGTGAGGCCCGCTCACCTCGGAAGGGGCGGGGCGCGGCTCCCGGTTCCCCGCTGGGGCGGAGCGGGCCCGGAGCACCTGGGGTGCGGCGTAGCTGAGAGGTCTGGTCCTGGAACCTGGAACTCAGACTCACCTGTGTGAGTCTGACGGAGACGGAGGCGGGGCCGGAGCCAAAACTCACCTGAGCAGGCGGGAAACCGGATCGGGCAGTAGCCCTCGGGCTAGCCCAGCGCCGAGAGGGAGGAGCCCCGCGGCTGGCCCCACCTGAGCGACCCTTCTCTGGTCGGTTCGTCGCTCCCTGCGCGGCCGCCATGACCTGGAGCGCCACGGCCCGGGGCGCCCACCAGCCGGACAACACCGCGTTCACGCAGCAGCGCCTCCCGGCCTGGCAGCCGCTGCTATCCGCCAGCATCACGCTACCGCTCTTCTTTTGCGCGGGCCTGGCCTTCATCGGCCTGGGCCTGGGCCTCTACTACTCTTCCAACGGCATCAAGGAGCTCGAGTACGACTACACTGGCGACCCAGGCACCGGCAACTGCTCTGTGTGCGCTGCCGAAGGCCAGGGCCGCGCGCCGCCGCCTAATTGCTCGTGCGCCTGGTACTTCTCGCTGCCCGAGCTCTTCCCGGGCCCCGTCTACCTCTACTATGAGCTGACCAACTTCTACCAGAACAACCGCCGCTATGGCGTGTCCCGCGACGACGCGCAGCTGAGCGGGCTGCCGAGCGCGTTGCACAACCCGGTCAACGAGTGCGCCCCCTACCAGTTCAGCGCGACCGGCCTGCCCATCGCGCCCTGCGGCGCCATCGCAAACAGCCTCTTCAATGACTCCTTCTCGCTGTGGCACCAGCGCCGGCCAGGCGGGCCCTACGTCGAGGTGCCACTCGATCGCGCCGCCATCGCCTGGTGGACCGACTACCACGTCAAGTTCCACAACCCGCCGCTGGTGAATGGCAGCCTGGCGCTGGCCTTCCGCGGCACGGCGCCCCCGCCCAACTGGCACCGGCCGGTGTACGAGCTCAGCCCCGACCCCAACAACACGGGCTTCATCAACCAGGACTTCGTGGTGTGGATGCGCACCGCGGCGCTGCCCACGTTCCGCAAGCTGTACGCGCGCATCCGCCAGGGCAACTACACCGCAGGGCTGCCCCGGGGCGCCTACCGCGTCAACATCACTTACAACTACCCAGTGCGCGTCTTCGGCGGCCACAAGCTCATCATCTTCAGCAATATCTCGTGGATGGGTGGCAAGAATCCTTTCCTGGGTATCGCCTATCTGGTGGTCGGCTCCCTCTGCATCCTCATGGGTTTTGTCATGCTGGTGGTCTACATTCGCTATCAGGACCAGAATGAGGAGGACGACGACGACGAGTGATGTCTCCTTTCAAAAACCCCCTCCTGCTTCTTGCCAAAAGTCTTGTGGGCTGCTTTTGGCCCAATCTCAAGCTCATCTCACCTTGCCACCTGTTGTGGATGAGCGGCGCAGAGAAAGGAATTAACCCTTTTTTCCCCAGGGGCTGCAAGATTCCTGCTGGGGTGTTCGGGCTGCAGAGTGCAAATACTCCTTCATGATTTACTAAGCTGACAGTTCAGGTTCTTAAATTCTGTAGCATTCCAGAGTGGAAAGAACCTCAGATACTCCTTGTTAACCTCTATCAGACCAAGGGATGAGACCTAGCGGTATTAAATAAATCATTAAGAGCAGGCAGCCAACAACTGGCTCCTGAGTTGCTTCCGGAGCTTTTGCCACTACAGTACAGGTGGTTTCTTTTTCTTTCTTTCTTTTTTTTTTTTTGGCAAGGGATCGGGGACGGCTGTAAGGTGGGATAGAGAGTGAGGCCCACTTATATCCTGCAGAGGCAAGGAGGGGTGAGGAGAACATACATTTTATAAATGTACGTAGATTAGGAGGCTCCAACCCCAGACATTCCAACACAGTAAGACTAGGTTGATCCCCTCCTTTGACGCTGCCTTTTAACAAGCTCCTCAGAAGATTCCTCAATTCCCTCGAATATGGGAGTCATCACACTGAACTAGGTTGGGCCTAAAGCGGTCACCTGAGTTCAGTTTTTCAGGAAGTAATTTGTTCCCAGGAGCAGTGACACTCAAAATGTTCAAGTTTGGTCTAGCACTCTTGTAAACAGTGGAAGCTTTCGATTTGTGGAATGAATGAACAAAATTGCTATCTCTAGAAAATGAGTTAGCATACATATGATGTCCACTCATTTACTGTTTGAGTGTAAAAACAAATTGCCATATACTGTGTAGAGACTTGAAAATGCCCGGCCAGTTTGTACAGCTCAGAGGGGATGTTTTAACCTTAGAATCGGAGAGCTGGAAGGAATATTAGAGGGAAAACAGATTCCCTAAAGTCACATCTGTGTCTCCTGACTTGCTCAGTCCTCTTTGTCATCTGAATTTCTCTTTCCATGCTTAAGGGGAAAAGGGGTGGGGTGCTAAATTTATTTTCTCAAATGAAACTTTTGTTTCTAATAATCATGTTTGGATAGAATGTTGAAGAAAAAAATCTTATACGAAAACTAGAATCTTAGGATTAATTTAAACCTTTGAGATCATGCTAAAATCATTCTGTTGACTATTGATTAACTAGAATAAACCAGTATGTTTAAATTTATTTTAAAAAGTAGCATATTTTTACTTAAAATTTTTATGGCAAAACAACTTAAACTGGCAAAAGTGATATATCATTAAAGATTTTATTGGCTGAGAGCAAATAGTTATTTGGCATTTGTCAGAACTCTCCAGGGCATGCTCTATTACAGCTATTCTCCAGCCAGTACTGTTTGTTCTGATTCCTTCAAGATAGTACAAGATCTTGAAGAATGTATTGTTTTTAGTAGTCAAATATTGAATTGTATTAAATAGTTCACATTGTTTTTATTATACTCTTCTAGTTCTTTGACAATTACTGATGGATGGACAGCATGCATGTATGTCATTGATATCTGCCTTGGATATTCTGTCCCATTATTTTTATATATATACACAAGAAATGATTCAGTAATTCCAATGTGTTAGCTTCCCACCTTCTGAATGTGACACACTTTGATTGTCAAATCAATTATTGTGATTTTAGGCTGTGAAAACGTGTTCTTCTAGTAATTTTTATTTATTATCAATATTTGAGCAGTTCCCTAACCCAGTCCTCCTCTATGTTGGATAAGAGAATTTACAATTTTTCTGCCAAGTAGTTGAGAGAAAACATGTATTTTGCTTTTTAGAATAGTCTATTACTATACAGGTTTAAATTAGAGCACAAAACTTAAGATATTCTGATTAATGTTAATGAGTATAATTCCATGCCCTGTTTTCTGGGTTTTTGAAAGAGAATAAAGGTTATGTTTGTCTTTGTTATCAAGTTTGCTTAATTCTGTTGAACTATGATCTTAAAGGTACACACAGTACCAACCATTTTCCCCACTTGTTAATATTGGATTTATATTGCAACAAGAAAATCATCTTTCAGAATAAAGTTCCAAGTGAACTCAATCTTTCATTGTTAAGCTCCTAAAATAGAATTTGACTTATATCAATATCATGTACATGAATTAGATGATTCTCAACGATTATTTGAATTTGATAGATGTGATTGGCATTTTAAAAAAATATTTATTTTTTAGTTACAGTTGAATACAAATGTCTTTATTTTATTTATTTTTATGTGGTGCCGAGGATTGAACCCAGGACTTTGTGCATGCTAAGCAAGCACTCTACTACTGAGCCATGACCACCTCAGATGTGAGTGACATTTTAAAAATTTTAGTATTAGAAGTTATTAAAGAATGTGATAATAGTCTTGCTTCTACATTTTACTCAAATCATGAAATGCAATCGTTTTTTTTGTGTGTGTATTTGGGACTACAAAGCAGCAGAAACTTTTAAGAGTACAACAGTCTAGAGGGTTGGAGCTATTACTCAGTGCTAGAGTACTTGTCTAGCACTCATGAAGCCCTGGGATTCATCCCCAGCACTACAAAATAAGTAAATAAATAATTTTTAGAAATGCAGTTATCTCTGTACCGTATAGCATTTTGTCTGGTACTTCAGGGCTCTGATTGGGATTGAATTTCCATGTTGCCCAGTAAACATTCCCTAGCCACAGGTATGTTTTCTAAGAATGAGTTAGAAAAGAGTGAACTTCACAATTGGACTGGAGATGAGCTTTGACCTACCTTGTAAAATAAAAGTACAAGCAGAAGAGAGTAAAGTAGTCAGTGAGAAATCCCAAAACAGAATCAAATCAACTAAACAATTTGCAGGCTACACAATTGTTAGAAATCAAAGACAGGCTGGTCAGTGATATACTCCTGTACTCTCAGCAATTTGGGAGACTGAAGCAGGATGATCACAAGTTATAGGCTAGCCTCAGCAACTTACTGAGACCCTGTGTTAAAATAAAAATTTTTTAAAAGGCCCGAGGATGAAGCTTACTGGTAGAGCACTTCCCTAGCATGTGAGGCCCTGGTTTTAAGCCTCAGTATAAATAAATAAATATCAGCAAATACACACACACATATCCATATATGTGTATATATGGATATACACTCACTTTTCAGTTTGCCCTCTTCACGTCATTGGTGACCTCAATAATCTTGGATAGCTCTAATAACTTCTCAAGAGAGGTTTGTTGATAGAGCCACAATGTCATCAACCAGTTTCACATAAACCCTTGGGAGCAAGTCATCAGTTAATATAATAAAAATAAATTCTCTCTTCCTTTATTTTTATTGGACATTTCTTTGCACCCCAAGTTTATTACATTTTTTCTTTACATAAAAATTTAGTTAATTTTAGATGGCGATTTTTAAAAATTAACTTTATTATTATTTTCTCTAGGAGACTTCTCTTATTTCCCCTCCAACAAAAACAGGGTTGTTTTTAAAGAGTCATTAAAAAGGTCTTAGCAAATCTGACTGAAACACATTAAGGTCCCAAAGAGATCTGACATGAAGCAGCACTTTATAAAGAATTTGCAAAATTTCTAACAATTTTCTAATTATTGATGCTATGTGTACAGGTGTCCTCCATGATTTTCCTGATAAGAATAAAAATGTGTATTCAGGAAAAAATATTTCCTTGCTGCTTCGCCACCTTGTGTTAGAAGGGTCATTATTAGTGATCCTCATGTCAATTAGGTCATTGGACCAGGCCAGCATTCCTTTATTTAAAGTACCTGGCCAGGTGCAGTAGTGCAGGCCTGTAATCCTAACAGCTCAGGAGGCCAAGGCAGGAGGATCACAGGTTCAAAGTCAGCCTTAGGAATTTAGCATGGCCCTAAGCAACTTAGCAAGACCCCTATCTCACACTAAATAAATAAATAAGGGGCTGAGGTTATAGCTCCGTGATTAAGCACCTCTGAATTCAATTCCCAGTACCCCCCCCCCCCAAAAAAAAGGTACCTGGCTGTCCCAGCTCACATGGGACAGAGAAAAGTCCTAAGGTGATAGAATCAAACATAGGCAGTTTAGACACTTTAGAGGCTCTAGAGAGAAAGGAGAGGAAGAATAAAAGGGGAAGATGCACAAGGCATTTTTCTAGGCCGAAGGGTACCTAGAAGGTGAGGGATAGGCTGCTAAGGAAACCCATCCCGGAGGGCAGGGCTCACCAGCTGGACTCTGATGAAAAGGCTTTCAGAAATTCGGTAAGTGGATAGTGGCTCACCTCCTTCTGAACCCCTCAGCTTGTCTTTTTGATCAATTTGAGTGTGATTTATCTTTTTCCTTAGAAGCAAAAGGTATTACTGTCAAGAACCTTAGCTAATAGACTTGCCCTCCACATGGATCTCTTAACTGAGTTCCCATTAAAGTGGATGAAACCTTACATTACTGATGAAAACTGTAAATGATGTGTCATTAATAATGATACTTTGTTCTTCTAAAAGCCCTTTGTTCAGAAAGTCCAAGGTGCTTAACACTATGTGGTCTCATTAATCTTATCCATCAAAACTCATGAGTTTTAGACAGTCCTCAAAACCAGCAAATGAGGTAGAAAGAGATTCCTTCCTATTTTGCTCAGCTTTATTCAAAATGCCATAAAAATATGTAGTATTCTAAAAACCAACCAAAAGCTTAACTTCTGGATGAAGCAGTGTGTCCTTGAAATGAAACACTTGAGTATTTTTAAAGGAAGACTGGATTGGTTTCTTGTTATGATTTTAGTAAGTAAAAACACATTTCCCGTTTTAAAAAATATTTTTTAATATATTGTTTAGTTGTTGATAGACCTTTATTTTATTTATTTATATGTGGTGCTGAGAATCGAACCCCGTGCCTCACACATGCCAGGCAAGTGTGCTACTGCTGAGCCTCAGACCCAGCCCCACATTTTCCATTTCTGATAAAACACCCAATATGGGAGATGCAACATTTCCTCTTCATATTAAGTGATAGAATGTAAAATATTCTTTTCCTTTCTCCTTTTTTCCTACAAGTCTTTGAGGATTAAGACTTATGTGTTATTTCAATATAATTTTTTCTAACAACTGAACTATGGTATTTCTCAAATGTTTCTTAATGCAGCAAATTATTTCATGTACTCATTTTTATGAATCTTTAAAAACATTACTGAATATACATAATAAGTGGCAACTCTTCTTGTCTCTAGCCCTGTTGTCTCTTTAAATTCACATTTTCCAGGCTGGAGATGTGGCTCAAGCAGTAGCGCGCTCACCTGGCATGCGTGCGGCCTGGGTTCAATCCTCAGCACCACATACAAACAAAGATGTTGTGTCTGCCAAAAACTAAAAAAAATAAATATTAAAAAAAATCTCTCTCTCTCCTCACACTCTCTCTTTAAAAATAAATAAATTCATATTTTCCAACCACCTCTTGGACACATTTGAATGTCCTGCAGACACCACATATTCTTGGAAGTCAGTACTAATCTCAGTGGCCTCTCCTCCAAATCCATCCTTCCAAGTATGGTACCAGATGCTTAAAATGACTCCTCCTTCCCCAGAATCACTCAAGCCAAAAACCTGAAATGCCTGATTGACTCCTTCCTCTGTTTCTTCCTGCATCCAACTGTTTTGACGTTCTGTTGCTTCAACATTCCAAAACACTTTTAATCAAGTTCCTCTTAATCACTTCTGGCCCAGGGCTTTGTTATTTCTCATTCGAAGGTTGGAGGAGCCTCTTAACTGGTTTCCAGTTGATTCTCTAATCACAGCTACAATGAACTACCAAAACACAAACCTCACCATGGCACCCCTCTACTTAAAATTACTCATGTCTATGTTCAGCCTACAGGAGGAAGTCTAGACTCCTGAGCAGGAAGCATGGTCTTTTTCCAAATCTTCATGCATTTTTTCTTTAACACCCCACCAAATTCTGGCCACGCTGAATAACTAAATAAGACCAGAACACAATGTCTCCTCATGTCCTTGCTTGCACTGGTCTTGCCCATTCACCTGACCACACAATTCTACTCATTCATTCTTTCTTGAGGCTTGGCTCAATGCTCACATCCTCTGTGACACCCCTCTGCAAAGCCTTCTTGTGTCTTTTACTTCCTGACTTCAGCCTCTTCTACTTCCTGTCCTTAGCCTAGTCCTCCCCAGTACTTATTTTATTCCTCTCTTAAAGCACTCACCACTCTGCCAAATTGATTATCTATATAACCATCTCCATATTCAGACTGTGAATTCTTCAGGATCTGAGATTTTTCTTTCTCATTCATTTTTATTATTGCCAATACTGAGTGCCATGACTGATGCATGGTCAATCCTCAAACATTTATTGAATGACAATTAGGAAACTGATGATTCTCTTACTTCCCTACCACTGAAAATCTTGTTTTTCACAGTATAGTTCATTGCATAGGAAAAAATTCAGGAAGCATACAAGAAGTAGAGATGGCACTCCAAATGTTTGAAAATTTTAGAATATGGACTGCTGGGAATGTTCATATATTCTTAACAGCACGGAAACACTAAGCTTAGAGTTCCCATCTGGATAACTAAATGTACAATCATGGTTTCCTCCATAAACTAATTTGCAGAAATGAATAGCAGATGGGTTACATTAGTCCATTGATAGTGGGGATAGTTACTTTATGCTCAAAGGTAATCAATGTCTTTCCTATTAAACTGCAGTATGTTAATGGAATGTTTACATTTTTGTGGTGCTTCTTTATAGAGGAGCACTGTACTATTCTATAAAATGTAAATGAACATTGCTTTCCACTGCTGGGTAATTACCCCAGGATCCATTTAAACAAAAATACCATTGTAGAGAAATAACTACAAAGAAAGGCAAAAGTGGATGGAATAGCAGTTGTCCCATTTGCTGGCTGGTGTTTGGTTTATAACATTTGGCACATCTTGATATCTACATAATAGTAGTTTTAAAACCATAAATAATATTTTACAGAGGTCACACCATAGTTATTTAAGTTCAGGGGTTTATTTCCCTGAGCACTAAGTAGCTATGAATGAATTATGTTTAGTCTGATCTGCCACAGAAGGACCATAAACCTCCAAGTCATAGCAAACCATGGAATATTGCTTCAATACGTCAGGAAAATTGTACATGTAAAAGAATAATGCATGATAAGGGAAAGGTATTTCTATTTTTTTAGAGTAATATATGTTCCTGGGCAGGAGCTATAAAATTTTGTTATGTTAAACTTTCCTCTGATTCTGGAAAACAAGTTAAGAAATGGCTTTGCATAGTCTTCCCTAAGCCAGCCAAGCAGGCTGTGGAAGCCGAGAAAGAAATCAGGAAGGAGAGTGTGGCCCTGAAAAAGGAATAGCCTCTCCTCCTGAGTTCCCTGAACCTCAAAAACACAAAAACAAAGAAAAGTTGAAAGATCACAGAGTACTTTTACAAATCCCTCATTCCCCCAGCATTCTTTTCCAGGGGCTCCAGAAAAAATGTTTTTGTAGATACTAGGAAATGTAGAAACAGTTTTAGCATTAAGATGCAATCCACTTTTAAAATCAAATCTAGTTAAAATGCTTATATAAAATAGTTGAGCACTTACCACATGCCAGACTAAGCAATTTCCCTTGGTTTTCACACTTCCTCTTTACAACAACCTGAATAGTATTCCCATTTTGCAAATGCAGAAATAGGTTTGGAGAGAATCTGGTCCAAGGTTACAGAGCTTGTGGGAGACAGCCGGGATTCCAACTGAGGGAAGTAAGACTCCAGAAACCTCCCGGGTATTCAGAGTCAGGGGAGACAATGGAAATAGCTTAGGTTTGTCAGGCACTTTTGCAGGCAATCTTCTAAGCATGTTGCCTACATTATCACATTGTAATCCTCACAACAATCCTAAGAAGTAGGTCCTATTATTATCTGCATTTCACAGAGGAGGAAGCCAAAGCTCAGAGAGATTAAATAACTAGCCCAAGGCTGCACAGAAAGTAACTGAAGGCAGGCATTCCAACCAGGTCCCCTGGCTGAGGGGCAAGCTAATAATGTTAACTATGAATTGTCAAGACTAATCCTGTGAAAGAACAAGAACAGTCTAGATGGTTGTAGAAAAGAATGGGGGTTGGGGAGCTTAGAGGTGCAATGGATCCTCTCTTGACCTACCCCAAAGGAAGAATTCCTATAAGGCTTTGGTCATTTGGACAGAGTGATTTTTGTGCAAGGATAGACAACTAGGCCAATGGAACAGAACAGATCCATAAGGAAAAACACAGGAAAGCTGTCATTTAGGAGTATGGTAATCTCTGAGAGAGGAGGACATAATAGTATTCTATTTCTTAAGCTGGGAGGTGGATACAGTGGTATCTGTTTTGCTATTATTTTAAAATTGTCCATATATTATATGCAGCACTAGTACTGAAAAAATACTAACAGCCTGGACATTTCCCTCTGTTACAATCTGTGGTGGGGTTCTGAGACTACATTTCATTACAAGTTTAATTTCTCATTTCTGTACTGTTTCCAGTACTATTATAGACTAAATTTACCCACAAAGTTACAATAACTCATTCTTAAGCATTCGTTACCTCGTTAAGGAAATTGGGAATTTTTTAATTTACCATGTTTTTTGAATTTAATAATAAAAATGACATTAGGTAGACTAGTGCCCAATGCACTTCATTTGAATTCAAAGTTAAAAGGAACAAAGACACGCCTGCTGGTCAGTCCCTTGAAATTCCGGTGAGGCTGGCATACCAGGTTGGTGCAAACACCATCTGAAGGAAGCAAAACTCCGGCCAGCACTAGCATGGAGAGGTGGCTTTTGTGTTATAGGATGCAGCCAGAGGACCGACACCTCGACATCTCCTTATTGTCTTTCATCAGAGCAGAAAGCAGAAGGAAATCTAATTCCTTTGCATGTCCTAGGACCTCACATTTTTGCTGCACCCGCATGCCCCAAGGTTGGAGGAGAACATTCCACAAGGCTGGGAAGAGAAAACTTCAATGATGCCAGCTGGTCCCCTGAAGTCACTTCGTCGCGGCCTCGCTGACCCTGCGAAGGACAGTGACCCAAGTTTGACCGCAGAGACAGAACGCAGTGTTTGTTTCGCAGGTTGCTGCAGTTCCAATCCATAATTAAATACCGATGTGCGCTACTGCCCTCTTCTGGACAGAGACAGAATCTTTAACTACCATGGGGTCTAATCCAAGTGGAAAGAAAAAAATCTGATTTTAAGAGATTTTATATATATATATATATATATATGAAATATTAAAGCTACTAAGAGTAATAAAATATGAATTGGATAATAATTCTGTGAGTTTTAACACATTCCAATTAAACAATTGAATGAGAAACTGGCATGTTTATCTTTAATTTTTATTCAAATAATATATAATATTTTTCAGTATGATTCTAGTGGTTATTGCTAATTTTGTTTTTTCCCCCTATAAAAACTTTTTTCAAAAAAATTTGTTAGTTTTAGAGCTATGTCATAAAGAAAATACTCTTGACTCTAATGTTGGAAAAGTACAGGTCATTCAATTTGTTGCAAGCATAAGAACAAAAAAAAGAGAAAATAACTGATAATATTCTTCTTTTCACCAAGTATCTTTGCAAAATAGGCACATATATGTCTTTTTATGTTAGAAATTGCATCTTGGGGGGTATGGTGGCATACACCTGTAATCCCAGCAACTTGGGAGGCTGAGGCAGGAGGATCACAAGTTAGTGAGATCCTGTCTCAAAATTAAAACTAAGAAACAAAAAAAAAGGACTGAGTATATGGCTCAGTGGTTAAGCACCACTGGGTTAAAGCCCCAATACAAAAAAGAAAAAAAAAGAATTGAATTTTTTAAAAATGAAAGACTGATAGATATCAGCAGGTGCCTTTCCCAGGAACTATATAAAATTGCCTCACAGCTTGATGGACTGAGTGATAAACCCTGCCAACAGCCATTTATTTCGCAAAGAAAGCCTTGAGACTCTAGAAGCAAAATAAGTTTGCTCACCTGGAAGTCTATGAATTGCTTTTACTGAAACAGTCAGTCAATCTAAGCAAAATGCTTCACATGTGGATGATTTTGCACTTTGCATACTTTTCCAAGGTTGATATTTAATTGGACAAACAGAAAGTTTTGTAAAATATTTATTTTAAGAGATTGTGTATATATATATATATATATATATATATATATATATATGTGTGTGTGTGTGTGTGTGTGTGTGTGTGAAATTTAAATATTTTGTATAGGTGAGTCTGGTACCATGCTTTGATACCCAAACCATATTTTTTCCATTCCAAGTTTCACTTTTTTTTTCCTTGTATGTTATCTCTAAAATCAGGGTGTGTCTCAAATTCTTGGCTTCTTATAATCCATGGCATCTTATAATTGCTGGCTCCCAGGCTCACTGTCAATCAGGTGACAGTCTTGATACAGTTGTCATTGTACTATACTATCATGTTTTGGGGAAAAGATGGCATTTTGTTCAATAAAATTGGACATTGAACATTCCGTCTCTAAATGGACTTGGTGACACATACCTGTAATCCCAGCAACTCTGGAAGCCGAGGCAGGAGGCATGAAAGTTGAAAGCCAGCCTCAGCAATTTAGCAAGGCCCTAAACAACTCAGTGAGACCCTGTCTCAAAATAAATAATAAGAAGGAGATGTGGCTGAGTGGTAAACCCCTCACTGGGTTCAATTGCCAGTACCAAAAGAAAAGAAAAGAAAGAAAGAAAAAAACAGCTTCTGGAAAACTTGAGCCCATTTATTTTACACATATTGCCCTTTTCATGACTGCACAAGCATGATACATAAAAATCTATCTAAATAAATTTAGAAGAAACCTTTTAAGCCAGGTGCACTGTTCATACCTATAATCTCAGAGACTCAGGAAGCTTAAACAGGAGGCAAGTTTGAGGCCAGCCTCAGCAACTTAGTAAGACTCTGTCTCAAAACTTAAAAATAAGGTGCTAGAGATATAGCGTAATAGTAGAGTTTTCCTGGCATGCACAAGGCTGTACAAGGCCTTGGATTCAATCCTCAGTACAGCAAAAAATAAATAAATACATAACAGCTGGGCAAGGTGGCCCATGCCTGTAATCCCAGCAGCTAAAAAGCTGAGACAAGAGGATTCAAGTTCAAAGCCAACCTCAGCAACTTAATGAAGCCCTGTCTCAAAATTAATAATGATAATAATAATAATAATAATGGCTAGGAATGTGGCTCAGTGGTTAAGCGGCTCTGGGTTCAATCTCTGGTACCAAAATAATAAATAAATAAATAGATAGATAGCAGATAAAAAGAGCTGGGGGTGTAGCTCGTGGTAGAGACTTCCTGAGTTAAAACCCCAGTTCTGGAGGGTTGGGGGGAGAATAAACCTTTTAGATAAGGAACAAAGTACAAACATGTAAACATAAGAAATGAGCAGGTCATATTTCAATTCACAGCATTTTTTTTATTTCTTAGTGGAACATAAAGTAAAGGTATATCTTATGATTGATGGCATCTTAAATTCAACAAATCATATAGTATCTAGCAGGGCAGTGGGAAGAATTCTTCTGAATTCAAAACCAGACTACATAAAATGGAATTAGCTGAAAAGGTATATTCACTCAATTTGTGCTCCCTGTACCATCAATCAATTTTGAGAAGAAAATGGAATCTCTCACTCCTCTGATGTACCTGAATATTAGAAGAATAAAATAATGTGCCAGATGCCAGTGTGGATCAGCCCCTCAGCACTCAGCATCTCACTATAATTATTGGATGCAGGCCAACCAACCTTCTGGATCATGAGAAGGATAGGTGAGGGGGGCACAGATCAAAGCCAACACGTAGCTCATCTGCAGCCCATGCAACATACCTCACTGGAAGGATGCACGGGGGATAGAGTGTCAGAGGAGTGAGAATATTGAAGTGTCTCCCTCAGTCCCTGAGGTCTCCTTTGGACCAGGAAGCTTGGCTGGGCAGGCATACATCACTGCTGAGTATTACCTCTCTCCGTGCACTCTCAGTAAGAGTTGTTTGAGAGTGTGTGAAGTTGATGACCAAATATAAATCAAAGTTATTTCTGTTGACAGGAAATAAAGTTCACCTATCAGACATACTCAGAGCCAATATCTGCTTTCATGTTTTTCAAAGTTATAGGGAAAAGATGTCTTCCATTATTGTAAATGTGTCAGAGCTGAGACTGAGCCAGTTCAGTTCCCTCCCAAGTTTGCTTCTCAGCCAAGAATGGAAACCATACTGTGATAAAACATAGCCGAGGGCAAATTCCAAATAAAAGCCTCCCTGTCTACTTGGACTCAGCTTGGATGAAGACTCCATTCAGCTCCACCCTCTGCCACCCTGCCCAGGAATCAGATTTTTGTTTTTTCATCAAAAATTGTTTCTTGTTCCCCACCAACCAACTCCACCTCTTCATCTCCCACCCTAAGCTCCATTTCAGCAAAGCCCAGGGAATCAGATTTTTTTTTCTTTTTTGTACACAGACTCCTAAGCCAATGTTAAAGCTCTATTAGAATAAAATGTACACACAATTAGGTGAATAGTAGGTTTACAGAGGGCCCAAGCATATAAAGGCATTTTTAGTTTCACATTCTTGTGAATTCTTTTGGCCTTTTGTAAAACCAGTTTCCATCTGTCTTTGCTCTGGACCCACGTGTCAGAGCTGAGTCAAGCCAGTGAGTCAGGAGGCTCATGAAGGCCTCTCTACAGGTCTTCCTGCAATGCACGCCACTTCCTGCAATGTCCCTGCACCCTCAATACACCTTGCTTTTGAACACTTTCTCGCCTGCTTGCTTTGTGCAGTGTCAGGGTCTGTTGGTCACTGCATACTTCCTGGACCTAGTAAGCCTTAGTAGTCTTAAGAACTCCTTCCATCTCTGGAACACCTCATTTTCAAGTTCCAGGGGCTCTTATTTGGAGCTCTGTCTAGGTCTTAGTCTTCCAACCTCATCTCAACTTGGGCAAACATTATGATACACTCATGTGGCAACACTTGGTTTTAAGTTTTTAAATGATCCTAATTTGGGGGAGAATTAGAGGTGCTCTGAGAGGCAGAATTGTGACATGGACCTGCACTGGTTTGGGAGGTGGAGATTCTGGGAGATAGTCCATTTTCTGACACTGCCTAACACTGTGACCTAGATGAATTATTTAACATTCTATGCTCCCTCCTCTAAATCCAAGGGGTCAAACCAAACCATTGGTTTCCTTCCCTGTAGTAGAATGCTACAGTTTAGGATTTAGATGGAAGTTTTTACAGTGGACTGGGTGTAGGACCTTTTTGATTTATTTAATCTTGAAAGATTACTCATTTCCTCAAAATGTCTTCTGCAGATTATTTCCATTTTCATGTATCGTTTTGCTGTAGTGTGGGAAAAGTTTCTGGTCAAACAAATTAAAATAACATTTCTTCCCCCACAGGATTTCTCAAAGCTCTGAGTGTGATAAGGTGTTTGTGAATCTCCTTGAAGGAGAGCAAGGGTATAGGACTGTATAAACATATTTGAAAAAGTGCCTCTTATTCAGTCTTACACCAATTTCCATCTTGCAGAGTTAGCATTCCACACAAGGGAATGGTGCTCCAGGGATGGTTTCTCGAAGAGAAATGCAATTCCCAAAATTACAAAACTTCACAGCAGAGAATATCCCTGTTATTTTCTACTGAGAATTTGGAAAAGGTAATGTACTGAGGTTTGTATTGGACTTGATTCCTTCCAATGTCAATGTCAACGTCCAACTTTTTCTTTTCTTTTTTAATGACATGCTTATGCTACTCCACAACATGTGCTAAGAAAAGAGCAAGGGATGTCTGTACTTCAATCCCAGCCCAATGCATCCAACTCTTCCCAATGCATCCAATGTCTTCTTATTCTCCTTGAAAACAACACAGACTCCTCTAAAATGCAAACCAAGCCTGTGCCATGGACCCCAACAGGCAAAATCTAAGGAATTCAAGTCTCTATGTTTCATTCCAGGCACTATTCCAAAGGGTCATAGATCTTTGAGATCAGTCAATCCCTAAACTGGGGGGGGGGGGATGGGAAGGGGGTCGAGGGAGTTAAAAGATTCCAGATGGGACCAGAGTAGCCTCTCCAATTTCTTCCACTTCTGTTGCTCATTCAGGGTGTGACCTGTACAGGTCACTAAATCTCTATGTGCTTTCAACTCCCCATTTATAAAATTTGGTCAATACATATTGATTTCTAGGGTATTTTAGAGGTGCCAGGATTAAAATCACTACAGAGGGCAAATTTGCAACCTGATTTTTGTGTTGTTATCCGTGAAGACCCTGGACACCACTCAGCCATCAGAAAGTCACAAAAGATGGGAAATTGCTGAAACCAGCCAAGTCAGGCTCTCTTAGCTCTGGAACTCCTGCTACTCCATTAATCTGTGCATTCACATGAGAGAATACCCAGTTTATAAAGGCAAATACTCAATTAGCAGACCGGCCATGCTATTCTAACACAGGTAACAAGATACCCAAAGCTTGCAAAGCAAACGCTGTAAATTTAAACTACTGTAAAATTATAAAGTTTAACATAAAAATGGGAAATCTTTAAATAGCTTTTTTTTGTGCAATGTTCTTAACAGACAAGACTGCCACACAATGGAACTGTGTGACTGCTAGCAGCAGGCACTCCAGGAAGATAAAATAAACTGGCTTTATGGACCCAAGGAATTGATTTTTAATGAGATTCTGTTTGGCTGTAATGGCATCCTGAGAGGGTGATCCAGTTTCTGTGGCCTCTGGTACACAATTATAAGGTGCAGAGCAAGGACTTGGTTAAACAATGCCTGTGCATTGTCCCTTTTAGCATATGAGATTAAATAAAATAAGGATGCTGTTCTGAGACATTCTCCAGAAAGTGCATGTGCACAAATGCACCCTACTCTGTCTTTAAATGCTTTTCCTAAGATATTCTTTGCTTGCACATTCTGAATTTTAGAGAGCTAAATCCTTTTACATTTACATTTCTCTACCACCTATGAATTATTACATGGACTTGAATGATTCTTTCCTATAATGTGTGTCCCTGCTGACATTTGTGTTTGCATATAAACAGGCATAGCAGTGGATATGGATAGAGATATAGACATGGCTACAAATAACAGGTACTATGAATGGAGAAGGCAGGGTAGCATCTTGGTGAAGCTTCAGTTTGGAATCTTGCCTCTGCCCCTTCCTAGCTGTGTATCCTTGGGCATGTTAATTAGATTCTCTGAGCCCCAGCTCTATCTTCTACAAAAGTAGATAATAATACCTATTTTTCAGGGTTGCAGTGATGATTAAATAATACAGAAACTTAAAAAAATTCAGATGAATCTTAGCAATATAATGTTAAAGGGAAAAAGCAAATCCTCAAAGATTATGTACAGCACATTTTTTTAATAAAGTTAAGCTAGATAACATGGAATTCTATATGTTTATGAGACCACAGAGCATTAACAAAATTATATATCAAAAGAAAAGGAATGATAAACATAGGGATCAAGATGATGTCTAGGGAAGAAGGTGAAAGAGTGGGAGGAAGAGAGTGAGATAAAAGGTTTCAGTTAAGATGTTCACATTTAGGCAGTGGGCTTCTGAGTATATATTATAAACTTAATAATGGATTACACAAAACTAGTCATGCATAAAAATGAGGAAAGTGGGTCATGACCCTAGGAATATGACTAATCCAATTCTGTGCACTGACAGGTCAAAGAAAAACAGAAGAGTAAGCGAGATAACATGTAATAAAGTGACTAGCATAGGGCACGGCCCTTAGTAAGCACTCAAGAACATTTCAAGTAACTGGCTGAGTATTCTTACCTATATCCAGATGTACTCTCCTTCTTAATTAGCTTAACCACCCTGGCATCATCAATTTCCCCTATTTCCTGATTTTCTCAGTTTTCATTCCCTATTACACCATCTGTATTTCCCCAATCCTTAACTTTCTTATTTTTAAAAACCTTGGGATATGATTTATATGCAATAAGTTGTACAGATCTTAGTGGTCAGCTTGATGCAGTTTATCAATTATACTCGCAGCCATGACCATCATTTGAAAGAAGATATAGAATATTTCCATCACCCCCAAAAGTTTGTATGTCTCCCTCCCAATCAGTTACTCCCCTGCCACAGGAACCTGCTTTCTGACTTCTTTGACTGTCGATTAGTTTTGCCCATGTGTGGACCTCTTAAAAATGAGTCACAGTGCCTCTATTCTTCTATATCCAACTTCCTAAAACCAACATAATGTTTTTGAGATTCTCCATGTTGCTGGGTACCAATGGTTCAGTCCTTTATTCTGATATAGGAATGTAAATTTAATTCTCCTTCCTTTCTCTTTTGGATGCACATTTGGTTTGGTTTTAGTTTTGAGCTATTATGAGTAACGCTGCTATAAGTATTTTTTATGATTATTTTTGTGGACACCATTTTATTTCTCATGGGTGATAAATACCTAGGAGAGGAATCGCTGAATTGTAGGGTAGATGTTTGTTCATCTTTATGAGAAACTGCTAGTTTTCCAAAGTGGTTGAATCATTCCAAATCCTTAATTCTATAACATCTAACTCCAGTTAGGAAACCACACCAACAAGGATCCATTTGTATCAGGTCCATTTTTGTTTTGTTTTTTACCAACTTTAAAAGGATTCTGAAGCCAGACAAAATAAATTTAAAAAATATATATGGATGGGCTGGGGTTGTAGCTCAGTGGTTGAGCACTTGCCTCGCATGTGTGAGGTACTAGGTTTGATCCTCAGCACCACATAAAAAAACAAAACAAAGATAATATATATATATATATATATATATATATATATATATATATATATATATATATATAATATATTTATATTTATATACATATAGATAGATAGACAGATATATGTAAATGGCACCAGATGAATTTAGACTTGTCTGATGGTAGAAATGTACAAAATCAGAACAGTGAGAAAGCACTTCCCTGCTGATTCAGACCACAAAAATGAATCATTTTTAAGAATACTACTTGGGTGAAGTGCAAGCCTAAATCATATGTTTTCTGGCTGGGTGGATGCCTCTTTCTGCTCTTGAGCTAAACAGCCAGACCCAATAATCTTTTGGGGAAAGGGTGGGTGACCGATGGTAGGGACATTAATTGCTTTCCATTGGCTAGTTGATTTGGTTGTAAAGAGAAATGCCTACCCTAGTCCCAAAGAGCTTACATCTGTTTCTCATACAGCTCAGCCACCCATGCTGCTTCAGTCAGCCCATACTGCTGGTCAGGCTACCACTTTATTGATTTTTTTTCCCTGCCCTTTTAAAAAAAGATGAAAGTTCCTAAAAGCTTTTTGCATGCGTGTATGTGTGCGCGCGTGTGTGTGTGTGTGTGTGTATTCACGTGTGTGTTGGTGACAGCAATGGTTTTGGTTAACCAATGAAACAGCAGCTAGGTAAGCCATCCTGGGTTGTTCCTGGGTTGTTTTTTGGAATCAGTGGCTCCAGGGGTGCATACCTGCAGTGGTAGAGCTGGCAGAGGCATAACAATTAAAATGTGATGACAACAACTTAAAGATAATTAGTTGACAATGAGTTGAGACCTCATGAACCCCTTTAACACCTCATGGTTTGAGATCAGAATGAAATACTTGGAGTTCTCTTTAAAGGGGCATCTGGTTAATTACCAGAAGCTTAGGTATAGCCAGAATATTTTATATTTCTTTGATGTATATTCCATTGTTTTCTAAACATCAACAATGATACCCCAAAAGGATAGATATTTTTATTCTGTGAAAGTCAATGGATTAAAAGATTTGTGCTTTTATTAAAAATCCTATTGTTTTCTTTCCCCCAACAAACTCCCACTCTCACCTGGCCTGTGAGGCCACGACATTCAAACTCTTTCTTTTAAGCCATCCCCTTTGTCCTCACAGATTACATGGATTGATAAAGTTCCTTGTGATTTTTGTTGAAATTTCACCAACTGAAAGTTTAGTGGCTGGAGAATTCCACCATGTGAGTTCACAAGTGTACCTGTATTTGGATGAACCTGGGATATTTCAAAAATCTGCTGGCCTCAGATGCCAGAAACCATATGATAGGTTTTATTTTTCTCAATGGGCCTCACTAAATGTGTAATAGATGGAAAGATTTATGCTGACATTTGTGGTCTTCTAGATTGTATTCAGTCCTGCTCTACCTCCAAAATAGATTCCATTTAGACCACTTGAAGTAAGACCCAGAGATTCTGTTCTTTGTTCTTAAATGTTACTCAGGACAGAAGTTCAGGTGCTTCTGGGACGCAATCACACGATGACATATTCAATTCAAATATCAGACAACATTCTGACATTTTAGAAGGGTGGATATTAGCTTTATTTTTATCATAAAACTATAAAATCTGTTGTGTCATTTAGGTATGGAATCAGTTCACGATTTAGACATTCCAAACACTTATTCAATGGGGAATCTTCATATTTATGAAGCTAAGATTATCAAGTTTATCCACTTTCAGGAAAGTGGTCCTTCCCCTGTTCTGGGACCGAGGTCACAGACCCACTTGAGACGATGGTGAAATCTGTGACCCTTCTGGTGCAGGAAAGGACTCTAGTCATTGACACACTTATTGAATTTCTGGGGACTTAGGAATTCCAGATTAAAATTCATGTATCTATAACAGAGGAATAATTTTAATCCTCCTGACATGTCACTGGTTATTCATTTATCAAATAAATGAAAAGAAAATTAACCAGTTGTAAGCAGTAAACAGATCATATTCAAATTGAAACTTTTTTTTTTTCTTTTTCGTGGTACAGAGGACAGACCCCTAGGAGGTTCTGCCACTGAACCATATCCCTAGCCCTTTTAATTTGTTACTTTGAGGCAGGGCCTTACTACATTGCTGAGGCTGGACTCAAACTTGTGATCTTCCTGCCTCAACCTCCAGAGTATCTAGGATTACAGGTGTGGGCTACTGCATCTGGCTTAAATTGAAAACTTTTTGAAAGAACTTAGTTTCTTAGTTAGAAATCTAAGCAGAGGGGAAAAAAAATGTTCCTTGTAATAAAGGTCAAGTGTATAAATGGGTATTTATTGAAAACATTGATTGACCAGAAGCTCTAGGTAAAGTGTCTTTCACAGTAAAACCTAAACAACTCCTTCCACAGAATCAGCAGCAGAGAAGCTGGTTTAAAATGCTTGTTCCTAGGTCTGCCTCAGTAGACTAAGTCAGTATGTCCTTTGATGAGAGCTGGGTCCCTGCATTTCAGTTTAGCAAGATCTCCAGGTAACTTGAATGCACAGTTAACTTTGTGAATCCGTCTCCTCCACTCTTGGTCTTAACGTTACCTCTTTTACAAAGCACTTTACTTATATAGGTATCATTAGTCAGTCAATGTAAATGAAGATCTTCCATAAACGCCCAGAAAATGCTTTTGGTAACTCCAATTTGGGTAGTGAATGTCAGCAGAGAGCCCAGTGGAAAGCAGCTGCAAACAATTGTCACTCCACTCCACTTACCATCAGAGGAAGGCCACTTTAGATCGGCCCATCACATCGTTTCATTTTTTGGTACTTAGTCATTTGTTACAATAAAAATTAAGTTACAGGAAAGGAACACTGTGACAGGATAATGGACTCCCACTCAGAAGAAACCAGCCTGCCTCCAATTCATCACGGCATTTATAGTGCATTAGAAGACATTACAGTGACAACATCGTTCCTTTGGGGCAGGAAGAAAAACCAGATTGAGAGGGAAAGAAAAATTTACTTCATGAACTTGGCAAAAGTGAAATAAAAATAGAATCCAGGAGGGGTTTAAATTGCCATGTTTAGCAAAGGACAAGAAAAGAGCTAACAGTCTCGGAGCGAACATTCCAGTATGTTGAAAAATTAGCTTATTTCACCTGGTATCACACGAGTAGCTGGAGGGTTAAAATGAAATGGTTGCTTGAGCAATAACAGCAAGGCATGGAGAAAATGGGCAAAGTTAGGCTATTTAAAATGATTAAAGGCCACAAAATATTTTGCAAATATAAAGTCCTGGAGAGAAGCTTAATAATAATATTTGTCCTATGGACTGGGCCAAAGATATCTATATTGTCTGGGTATTTTAATTGGAGGATTGAAGTATCATTATAAAATCATAAGAAATCTATGTCTGTGTTCTCATAAAAGTAAAAATGGTCATTTGATGTTGGAAAGTAGTGTTTTAAAATGAAGGAGCTAAAAGAATGTGGCACTGGGTAGGTATGTCTGCCAATTTAGACCTGGGAATTTAATAACTTTATAGTATTTTTATTACTATACCCTGCACCATGTTAAGCCTGGGAAAAACTGAGGGGCACCAGCATCTTGGTGTAATGGGGGAGAAATCTTAATTCTGTGATTTTTTTAAGGTAACCTTTTTCTAAACCAGACTCATATTAAAATAACATTATTTCATAGATCCCAGATAATTGGGGGGGTCCAGTTTCCCCCTTAATAAATCTTTAATTCACTTAAGAATCTATTTGAACAAAAAAACCTGTGTGGTCTCATTTTCTCTCCCTGTCAATCTGTGTTATTTCCAGGGTGAAAGGTAATTTTGACGATAAACATGGTTTCCATCACACATTTCTAATTTTAACCTATTTGTCTCTGTTTGATTTACATTGGGTCGAGAGCAAATTAACTATTGTGAGCTTTTATTGAAAATTAATTAGGTGGCTAAAGTGCCCATGGCAGAGTCTCTGCCAGGACACATTTCTCTCTGGGTCGCCAGCCTTCTCCAGTTAAAACACCTAGCAACTTAAAAAAAAATCCATAAAACGAATGATATAATTAGTTCCAGAGTGGAACTTAATCTCTTTGAAATCAGATGCTTTCTTCTAGTGCTGAAGTGCCATGCTATAGCAAGCATTTTATGGTATCAGGGGATTTTTCTAGGGGGAAAGTGTAGCTCATTCTAGCTGAATCATCTCACATGACTTACAAAAGGTGTCCTTGTGGTACTAAATATAGCCACATTTCTGGTCTAATTCCTTAGTCAAGGCACAGAGAAAGAGAAAACTGGATTTATAATACTATAAAGATAAAAAATAAGTGACCCCAGTTGGAAAATAGATTCCATGAAAGTGTGTGTGTGTGTGTGTGTGTGTTGGGTGAGAGAGGGCGGGAGAGTGCACGCGTGCTTACACTTAGGCCAAGTCAGGATGTAAATGTGATTTATTGTAAATAGTTCCACAACATTAAAATGAGTTTTTATTTTCTATGTATGCTGCTTCAAAGAAGAGCTCTGTGGGCTCATAAAAATGCAGAGAACAAATAGGGGCCTCTAAGTCCAATTTATATGCCATGCCCACTGTGCACTGAGACACATATAATCTGTAAAACGTCAGCTTCAAAGTTCCACCGAGATCGGTGTTAACCCTGACCCCTGACCTCACTGCCTCTGGCTGGGCCTGCGTGCTTTCTTTACCAGCTGTTTTAGATAAATGTGTCCCATTTTTAAGAGATTGTCTCAGCGTTTTTTACATGAATTGTGGTAATATTATTAACTCTCACTGGAGAAACCACTTTTTCTAAGAGGGCTTTCCAGAAGAAGCAATCATTTCATGCCCCATGCAGGGAATAGCAGATTAATAAATATGTCATTGTACTGAAAATATTTAAACAACACTGGGAGAAAAGAGCAAGGCACACAACAAAAGGAACGCATATTAGTAGTGTTTCCTGTCAAAATACACAGAGGAAGCACTTTATTTGGACCATTCTCTCCATAAAGAGACATGGCGGGCCAACATAAACACAGTGAAGGAATCTGGTTTATCCCACTTTAGAGATTGGAGACCATCAGCTCAACCAAAGTTATGAGACCAAAACCAGGTTTTCTCTCTCGAGACTACTAAGTGAGGCCATTGACAGAGGCAAGCAGATAAACTTAGCAGATCAATATTGCACTGTTAAGTGGTATATATGGTTTCTTACCCAGTTGAGTGGAACAATCCACTCACTAGAATCAATAAGTAGAAAATCCACAGCCAACATATATAAAATTTTAGCATAAAGGATTTATACAACCAAGACAATAAACAACGGTTTCAGCCAGTCTGGGGAAATTTTTACATAAAGTAAATCCTGAATTAATGTTTCCTGAGTGCTTCCTGGAGGCAAGATAATTCTAGAGGCGGAGTGAGTTTAAAGATACAGAAAAAGGATAATTTCTACTAACCCAAAGAATTAACTTTCAGGGATCAAAAAGCCAGTCAAACTTCACATCGATGAACATTATTGTCAGGAAGAAGGAGATGAGATGAAACAGAAGTTCTAGTAGGAGGCGGCTCATGTATGGTGGGCTCCCCTGCAGGAGATAGGCTCTGCAGTCAACTCAGAGATTCAGATTAGCAACCAGGAAATAGAATATTATTCTATTTGCTAAGGTGGGTCATGGCAAGAAGCAAAAGAAGGAAAAGATTAAAAATAAAAACAGACCTCTTTTCTGTATGATGCATCCAGGAGTCAATTGAATTGAATCCTGCTCAGCATTTACCAGATCTCAGTGTCTATCATAGAAATTCCGGCTGATACCCATTTGACAAGTCGCAGAACTGTGATTTGCAATACGCTCAAAATCACAAAACCCTGAAATTATCACAACCCCTTCAAACCACATGCATTTGAAATAAGATCTGGGGTCTTATTTCACCATTAAACTTTATGCACTAGGGCAGTTTGGAATTCTTTCATGTGTAGAGACTGACATCATTTTGAATGACTAAGCCACAATTAGTATTTTTTAACATTGAAAAGTTCCTCCAAATAGATATGACTGCCTAAAACCTAAAAAGGGAGGGTATGTTTATTCTAGGAGATCATATTATTAGAAAAGTTGGCACTCTCAAATATGTTACCCAAAAGTTTTAAGTCTAGACCAGGTGAGAAGACTGTTTTTGAAACTGATCCTATAGAGTTGTCCCTTTTAAGTGGCTACTTTCATGAACCAGGCAGTATTTATATATTATTATAAAGATAATACCCTTACTCACCCCACATCTGTTTTAAGAATTAATTAATGTTTGCCACATACTTTGAGTTTTATAGATGAAAGGTGGGATGGAAATGCTAAGTAGTATTATTATTTTCGTCTGTATCTGAACCTGCCTCTTATAAGACAAACTTTTTTTTTAAGATAATAATCTCTTCTTTGGGGAGAAAAGGCAAAAACTGCCTCAAACACCATCACAGCCTCACAAAGAAGACAGGTGTGATTATTGGAATTTGGCCTAAAGAATAGATTGAAGTGGAAGCATACTTCAAAAGCATGTATTCTCAACTCTCACCTCTCCTGGGAGCCTCACAGGTGTCAAGTTCAATCTGTAATCCCTGCTGAGACATGGCCAAATGTAAAGGCCAGGACCAGTTGGGTACTTATGTGGCATATAAATAACAACCCAAACCCTGTCAATTAACCTCTTTGCTGCTAGGTTTAAGTAAGGTCCACAATCTGCTTACTGAAGAGAAAGATAGTCCCTTAATCCTGTCATGCGGTTAAAGGATGATGTTGAGAAATTGCTTTGGCTAAACCAGTTGGCTAAATTGTTTGAGAGGAATTGGTGTGTTCTGTTCCAGTCAAATCCTGGTCAGCATAGTGAGACAGGCTGCCATGGAACTGGGATGGAGAAAGGACAGAGCTCACACACTTCTCATAGGCAAGGGATGTTGTCTAGTTCTCTGTGTTTTTTCTGTGTCCCCATCTGTGTTAGTCATTTTGACGTCACTATGACAAAATACTTGACATAGGCCACTTATGAAAAAAAGGTTTATTTAGCTCGCAGTTTGGAGGTTCAAAGTCCAATGGCATAGAGCAGGCTCCATGGCAAGAGCCACCCCTTGATTGTTCCCCCTCATGGTGCAGATAGTAATGGTGGAGACAAGCGAGTGATTACACCTAGAACAAGGAGCAGAATGGACAGAGAAGCCGGCCTTGCTTCCTTTATGACAACCCTGTCCCAAGAACACAAAAGGTCACAGGTGAATTGACTCCTAGCCCTGATGTTCTAAGCATTTTCCACCAGACCTTGCCCTTTAGAGGTCCCACCCTACATACACATCAGTGCTGCCACCCTGGGGACCAAGATTTTAACCTCAATGGACCCTTGAGGGGCTCTAGTTGCACTCAAATCATAACAGCATCTCTCTTAGTACCTGGCAGGTGGCAATGCAGAGCTGGTGACGAAGTAATAAAGGAGGCAGCCATGTTGCTCTGATGATAGGAGGTGAGGAATATGCATGTGTGCACCAAGAGGACCTGATCCCCCCTAGAAAAGAGGCTAAAATCCCTAGAGGTCTATGGACCTGTCTGTTGGTAGAGATGTTCATATAACAACAGGAACCTTAAAATTAACTGTTTTAATTCTTGCACAAAACTAAAAGCTTTCCTATAAACTTCCCACCATCAATGACTTTGATCTCAAAAATTCACATTATGTAATTGTGAATATTTTTGCATTTTTATTATGATTTTTTAATGTCTTTACCTATACGATTTGAAAGACATAAGCTCATTTTTTTTTCAAAAAAATTCTAATTACTTAGTTTTCTTGAGAATTTTGGGGATTTTCATCCAAAGCTAATCAGGATTATTCTGGGATGTTAGCAAATGACTTTAGAATTACTGACCTACATCCACATGACAAACCACCAGGGAGACTGAAAGCTCCCTAAGGACAGAAATGTGTCCTTTTCAGCTTCCTTAACTCATTTAGCATAGGGTTTTGCACACAATAGAAACTCCACAGTTATTTGTTGAAGGAGGAAGAAAAGAAGGGAGGGAGGAAATTGGGTGCGTTTCCCTCACTTTCAATATCTAGACGTCATGTTCACCAGGTATTCACTGTAGTCCAGTTACCATGCTAAGCACAGATCATACATTATCTCATTGAATTCTTCCAACAAATCTTTGGAGAGAGCACTACAACTCGACCCATTTTACAGAAGAGGAAACTGAGCCTAGAAAATTTAGAAAATGTGCTCAAAGTTGTCTAAGTAGTGTGGCGGGGCCAGATGAGAAACCCACATGATTAGGCATTCTGTGAGAGGCCCAGGTGAACCACACACTGCTTTCACCATGTCCCTGAAACCAAGGGGAGAGGGACATATAACAGCAGATTTTCACATGTTGGGATATGTGCTGTGTATAAGGGAATTTGCTCTTTTCAAAAGCACTCACATTGCTCCCCCCCACCCCAAATTAAGGACTAAAGATTCTTTTAAGACCAAGGATTCTAAAAGTTTCCAAAATTCATTGCAGCCAAGGGGAAAAGTTTGGCAAGGCATATTAAGTTTTCTCTCAATGTTTTTAACCCCTATCAACCTGTCTCTGTCACATCTCCCCTTTGCTCAGGAGTAGTAAAAACCCAGTCTTGAAACTTACCACACAATTTCAGGTTTATACCTCACACATTCCTGCCTGGGCACAAGTAACTTGGAGCATTGCAGACAATTAGATAGGAAAGAAGTACTTGGGCAGTGAAGAGGCCCTTAGAACCAGTATCTAGAATATGCAGAACTCTCTAAGAATCACTTAAGCTGGGCACATGGAATACCTATAATTCCAGCAACTGGGGAGGCTGAGGTAGGAGGATCTCAAGTTTGAGGCCAGCTTCAGCATCTTTGTGAGTACTTCAGCAAACTAGACCCTGTCTTAAAAAAAGATCTAAGGATGTGGCTCAGAGGTAAAATGTCCCTGGGTTCAATTCCCAGTACCAAGTAAAGAAATCAATTAACAACAACAACAACAAAAATCACTTATTATCAATGGGCTGTAGAAATGGCACTCAAGTTTTGTTTCTAGAAAACTGAAAAGATGAGTCTAATGGTTTGTTTTTTGTTTGTCTGAAAAAAATTTTAAAAAGGAGATTAAAAAACAGACAAAGCAATTTTTTCCTCCAAAAAAAGCATTACTTTAAAAAATGCTCTCTTCCTCTTAGTTCAGGGTGGGGCTAGTGTGTTCCCCTTTGTCCAGCAGAGGTCACCCTTGCCCACCATACTTTTTGCAAAGCTCCCTTGCTTGGCTACATTCTGTGCCAGGGGATTTTGTCTGTGAGGCTGCATGAAGAGTGAAGAAAAATGGGCAAAGACATTTAGGCCTGAGAGACTGAGAAGAATCTGTGGTTTTGGAGGTGGGGTTGCAATGTTTGGGAAATGGATACTTTAATATAATGACTCTGTGTATGAAGAGTAGGCTCCAAGTCTGTACTTTAAACTTCTCAATTGATTGGATGAATTGGTCAGTTCCTACTGCAAAATGATGAGCTTAGCTCCACTCTTGCTGTTAAACCTGCACATGCCCCTCTCCCTCCCCACCCTCCCCTCTCTCTTTCTCATTCTCATTCTCTCTCTCTCTCAGAACTAGGGATTGAACTCAAGGGTGTTTTATCACTGAATTACATCCCCAGGAATTTTTATTTTTTTCTTCTGAGATAGAGTCTTGCTCAGTTGCTGAGGGTCTAAGTTGCCAAGGCTGGCCTTGAAGTAGTAATCCTGTGCCTCAACCTCCCAAGTTGCTGGGATTATAGGTGTACACCCCTGTGCCTGACCTGTATCTCTTTTCTGTGTGTTGTTATGAAGCTGGGCAAGTAGGGAAAGAGGAAATCAAGATGCATGTCCAGGTAGTTCTCTATCAGATATGCCATCACAATGTTGAGGCTGGCCTCCACAAGCCACTAACTTCATTAAAGCAACAATGGGCAGTCCAACCTTTGGGCAATTTCAGGAGAAAGTTAGTCTTCAGCAGTGGCAATTCCTCCTTCAGGGACTCAGAGCAAGTTCATATAGGCTGTGGGCTCCAGGTCCTGAGTTTGTGCATATGTATGAAAAGGTGCTGGTGAGAGATGTGGTCTTCCTACCTCCTATACAGCATGGCTGGCCTTCCTCTGAAGCCATAGGGCAGACCAAGTCAGAAATAGGCTACACCAGCCAGGTTCTTATATGATACTGGAGAGAGCAGGCATGGGGTCACAGTAGAGAGGAAAGCCATCTGTTGAGGATGGGACTTCATCAATAAAGACACAAAGCCCCATTAAAAATGAAGCATTCTTTTTCAACTGCTCTGATACTTAAACACTAACTTTCATTCTCCTCCCTCTCTCTCTAATAGGTTACACTTTAAAAAATACATATTTTATTTTTAGAGAAATTTTATGTCCACAGCAAAATTGAGCTGAAGCAGAGTTCCCATGCTCCCTGCCCCACACTGGCACAGCCGTCCCCATCCCAGCCCCCACCAGAGTGACACATTTGTTTACCATGAACCTACATCACCCACAGTCCACAGTCCACAGTTGACATTAGGGTTCACTCTTGGTGGTGTACAGTTTCTGGGATTGGAAAATGTGCAATGGCATGTGCACCATCACAGTATCACACAGAATAGTTTCATTGCCCTAAAAATCTTCTGTGTTCTGCCAGTTTATCCCCCCCTCACCCCTAACCCCTGGCAACCACTGATTCTCTTAACATCTCCATAGTTTTGCCTTTTGCAGAATGTCATGTAATTGGAATCATATAGCACGTGGCCTTTTCCGACTGGCTTCACTTAGTCATATGCATTTAAGATTCCTCCATGTCTTTTCATGGCTTGATAGCTCATTTCTCTTTATTGCTGAACAATATTCATGGTCTGAAAATAACAACTCACCTAGTGAAAGACATCTTGGTTGCTTCCAAGCGCCGGCAATTATGAATAAGGCTGCACTAAACATCTTTGTGCAGATTATTTTGGGCGGATATATTTTTGCATGTGGGTGAAAAGAGTTTTTAGCTCATTTGGGTAAACACCAAGTACTGCAATTGCTGGATCAAGTGGTGCTCTTCATACTTTTTTCTCATGTTTCAGTTTGTCAATACTTTACCTTCAAAATCGCAGAACAGATGGCTTCTCGAGTTTGGAGTGTGTGTGGAGGTGGACTGCTTGCTTCCCTTGTTCCCTGGATCCAGCATTCATTTCTGGAGAAGGGTGCTATGTGTGAGCCATAACTGTCAGGGGGGAAGCAACTGCAAAATAGAGGAGGCAGTGGTCTCTTTGAGCCTCTTCATCTGGGACATATGAGGGGATAAGTGGTTTTACAAGTGGTTTATTCAGAATTAGACCACACCATGTGCAATAAAATATACTGTTTATAATTCTGGGGTTTCTAGTTGCTTGTAGCCCATATACATGAACCATTGAATTAGATGAGTTTCAACTTCACATTCCAGAAAAAAAAAAAAAAACAATACTGTGTTGCAGTGGGGGTGGGGGTGGTGCCTTATAGGATAATTTGGTGGTAAGTTTGATTCCCAGCCTAACAGACTCATTCTTTAAAGAGCTGGAATTTCTGAGGTAAGTCTTTGCCCCTTTTAACCAGATGGCTTTCCTTATCTCCATCCCTCCAGATGGTGCCACTGGTGAGGGCACTGGTAAGTCAGAATGAAGTTTGAGAGCTCCTGGCCAATAAAAACCAGCCCCACATTTGCCCCTCCACAGGCCGAGGGGTGCCAGCCAATATCTCAGCTTCGTTTATGCCACTCTGGTCTCCCTATCATTAACATCCTTTCTTTGATTGGTGATCTTTTGATTTGCAGCAAATAGTTTTTCAAAAGATAAACCAACTTGGGATTATTTTGGTGGTTGAGATAATACATTGAAAGTTAAAAATGCAAGTTTCCCAGAAACTCCAGGTGGACAAGCTCCAGGGATGGATGAGGAGGTATTCCACTGTGTCCAATCACCGTTACAGGAGTGCAGAGAACTTTAGGAAGATGGGCATGGGTAGGATTTTGATTTTAGGTAAGAAGTCATGCTGTCAGTGGATATAGCTCCTGAGAACCAAGGTATGTTTGACTCTTGTCATTAGCACGCCCATTTCTAGGTAATGGACCCCCCCACATACTATTCAAGTTGATCCTGTAGCTGCATAGTTGTAAAATGACACTTAATGATTTTGTCTCCTCTAAACTGATGAAGTAGCCTGTATTTGGAACCCATTTTAGAATTATAGAAAAATGAGGTCCACAGGGACAGGGAGGTCAGCCTATTAGTGCCAGCATCTCAAATAATCTCTACTGTTATCTTCTGGAGGGTATCTCAATGCCACCATAAGTCAGATGCTCTATGGCTTATTTTTCACATTCAATTCCTTTCATTCACCCACCAACCATCTTTGATCAATCATCTTTCAAATTTGGGGATGTAGACTTTTCATTTAAGTAAATTCTTGAGGGGCTGAGGTATATACAAACATATAGAGAAACTAGTTATAATAATTAAATACCTACATATGTTGTGTTCTTATAGCATTTTTAAAGTATGAAAATGAGGAGAATTTGATTTAGGAGGATACTTTCTTTCTGGCAAGTCATCTTCAATTTAGTTCATTAAAAATATTCAAATGCCAACTCTTACCAGACACTGTATTGGAGAGAACCTATAAATTAATAGGACATAGTTCCTGCCCTTACAGTGGCCAGTCAAGGAGAGAGATGTAGCATTTCAGTGTGAAATAGGGGAGCTCAGCTTTGCACTTGCAGGTGTCTTCTCAGAGCTTCTTCTCAGAATAACCAGGAGGACTCAGGTGGGTCAATAATAGGGTCAGAAGTCTCCTGTGCCTCAAAGGACATGAGCAAAAGTCCTGACATGGCTGGTATCTAAGGGGAAGGAAATAGATGATGATGCAGAGGCAGCTGAGGGAAATTCTTGGGGTGTGCACTTCTCACTGTAGATAACAGGGAGCTGTGGCAGGGTTTTAAAGCACGGATTTAAAAAAATAAAATAAAAGCCTCTAATGGTGAGGTGGAATGTCATCACTTGGAGAGAGAAAGACGAGAGGCAGGGAATTTATTGAGACAGCTTTGTCAAAAAAATTCATAAATTATGATTACTAACCAAGCTTCATGAGAAAATTCTCTTCTGTATGCAAACATATTACAAGACCATGAATATTCATGTGCGGAATCAAAGCACGTGGAGAGGGAGACCCAGTGCCTTGTTGTATGTCAGGTCTTGCCTGGATGCTCTCCCTCACACCCACTGAGCATCTCTAAGATCAGACACCACCAACCTCTGGGTGTGATTTTGGAAACAGAAGAATCCCCTTTCCACCTCCCCTTCTAGATGATGCTTCTCAGTGATGCTTAAAAACACTTTAGTGTTGGGATTGAAAATAAAATACTTGCCTGACCTTTAATTCTTCCTTCATATTTATTAGGTTTCCGCAACAGACGAATATTATGATGTCAGAATCTGCACTGGGAATTTCCTGTTGACCCCTCAGATGCATCCTCTGCCTTCCCAGGATCTGTTCCTGGTCCCAGGAGGCTGATGACTGCAGGCTGTACTGCTGGATTCCTTTGCTGAAGCCCCTGCTGGATTCGTGTTAAGTCCCCGTTGGTTTAGGCATGGGAACCAACCCATACTGATGATTGTCCCTGGGCCCTCTCACCCATCCCTTCCTTGTCCCCATTGCTTGACCACTTATCTCTAAATAGCTCCTTCCCTTCCGTATTTAATTCTCCTCAGTTAACTCTTGTAGAGAGTCTCCTGCCATTCCCCTGTTGATACGGGTCCTTTCCTACATTTGCACCACAGTAGAAGTAGGATATTGAGCCCCTGAGAATAAGGGTCAGGAAAGGAAGAAATATAGAAAGAAGATAGTGAGGTCATAGGTGACCACCTTCCCACCAATCAAGGACTGCCCGACTGCACATCTGCTCATGCCCCTCATTTGCCTGATGCTTATGCTATCTAAGGAGAAGCTGGCCTCATAGATCTGGTTTGAATTTATGTTTAAAAAAAAAAAAACAACAACTCTGAGTTGACTTGCAAGCGCCAATCTGTAATCCATAACCACTTCAACAATAGTTATTTCTTGTCTTAGCATGTAACTTAGTAGACTCATCACATGGAGGGAAACAAGAAACATACAGACGTCATCTTAAGTTGGGTGCATGACCGAGTCTTCAAGGGTTAAGAAACCGCCACACGCTGCGCCTCAGGTACAGTAGGTTTACCAGAGTTTTTCTTTTGTGTTTAAACAATAAAGTAGTTGGTGGTCTGCTGGCTACAGCCTGTTACACATTCCTTGGTTTTATTAGGATAGCCATAAGCCTCAAAGACCCACCCTGATGTCAGTGGCAGGTTTTATAGAAGGCTCACAAGTTTCTTCTTGTTGTATTCGGGGATATATAAAGTGTGAGGCATAATAGGTAGCAGGTTGGAAGACCAGTTGAGGACCAACACAAGCCCCGATTCCTGATGTGAATATTTAATAACTCCTCATTACAGGCGAAGGCTGACTACCAGATGCCTGCTTTAGTGGCTCCAGAGCCCACTAAACCTCGGAATTTTTCCAGGAGCAGACGTGTGCTTTGCAGTTTCCTCTGCCATTCAAACACCCTGGAGGTTGAGACGTGCCCAGTTGACTTTAGGAACTCTGGTGAGGAGCATTTGCTGGAAACATCTATCTTATCTGCTATTAGGCCATCAAGTGGCTAATTACTTCTGATACAGTAATTTCCTAAGATGAGCACAGTGAGGCCAAAGGAAAAATTCAAAGCAAACTCAACAGCGTTGCAACAAAACGTCTATGCTGTTATCAAGTTGGGATTCCTCCTACCCCATTTTTGGACAGGGGCCCCTGGGACCATCACCAAGGCTTGAACCATGGTTAATTGGCATGACAGTGACCTTGCTTTGCACTCCTGAGCTGAAAAACTCCGTCCCAGCTTGTCAGGTTCTAGATGCTGTGGATTGTCCAGCTGTGTTTTGCCTACAGCTGGTCTGGGAATTGAATTGCTCTGAATCTCCACGGCACATGAAGTTTCATGACAGAACTCTCAGGCAGCGGACTTATGCCTCAGCTCCCTGGATCTGTGGGAGGAAAGGGTCTCTTGCTGCCTTCCACCATCTGTGCCCATCTTTCCAACATGCTCCATTGCCCCAAACAGACAACAGCAGAGGCCGGCTCTAATGTTGTGCTGGTTTTAATACGCTGGGCTCCCTGTGCATAGAAAGCTAATATTTCAGGAAAAAAGTCTTTTAAACAATATTTTAATATATAGGATGAACCTGTTGAATTAGCCTTAAGAATCCAAGTCTAAGAACTTCTGAACTGTAGGTGACAATTGAAATATTTTGGTTTTCTTTTTAAATTTCCTGAAATGGATGCATTTTTTTTTTGTACCATATCCTGCCTAAAACCTTGTTTTTCACTCTTAAAATAAGATGTGAAAACCATTAATGAAATCTATAAGGCCACCCTTGCCTTATCTGAATATCTGCCCCTAAGCTATAGCCCCTCTGGCTAGTTTCACTTTCTAGAATTCACCAAGCCTCCAGGGTTTTGAAAGTGCTATTCTCTCCACTGGACTATATTTTTCTTTTTCTTCCTTCCTCCCCTTTCAGATTTTAGCTTTAAGATAATGTCTTTAGGAAAGCCTTCCCAGAGCCAGCCTAGATCAAATCCCCCTTGGTTTCTTAGTTACCTAAGCTTCTTGGTATAGCCTGTTGTCACTGGAAGCAATTAATTCTTGGTGTAATTACTTATTCAGTGTCTTATTCCCTTTTAGACTGTAATCATAAGGAGGTAGTGGATGCTATATTCTCAATGCCTCTCCAAGTCTGGCATATAGACTGTCTAATTGTTTATTTAATTATTTTAAAATGCATGCTCATTATAAAACAACTTACTAAAAGTGTAGAAAAACACAAAGAAAATTAAAGTAACCTATAACCCTATCTCCCAGGAATAATAACTATTACCATTTTGGTGTATTTTCTAATGGTCTTAAAAAAAAAAAAGATGTGATATAAATAAGCATTGCCTACCAAAAGCCAGATCCTATAACTGTTTAGAAAAGTCCTCTTAAGGTGAACCAGGCTCCCCTTATTCAAAACTGTCAGTAGGAGAGAACTCCAAGCAGAGAATTTTGCAGCCTCTGAGGCTGGTGAGGCCTGGGACGTGTAATTAAAATCCAGCTCCCAGAAATATCTGGAAATATGTCACCTCACTATTTAATTTTTCTTGCTGCTGTTGGTTGTTTCTCTTCCCCCTAGTTTATAGTATAGGAGACATTTTCCAGAACTGTGGCACTAGATTGTCAATTCTTGGTTCTGCTGGGAAGATGGAAGAGGCTGGAAACTGACTGGGAATGATGGGATAATCCTCATTTTCAAGTAACAGAATGTTTTCTTTGCACCACATGCCTGAAAGTTTATCTCATAGAACCCATTTCTATCAACAAAGTCCATAGAATAGGCAGCATTATGAATTCTGTCTATAAGTGACAAGAAGTGGCTTAGAGATGTCACGGGGCTTGCCCATGGCCACACAGCTAGTAAGGGGATGACTCAGGGCTATAACCAGAACTGCCTGGGTCCAAAGCCCTGTCTCTGAGCAACTTTACCACATTGCGCAGAGTGTTCCACCAAGTAATCAGTAATGTGAATGGACTTGAGGTGCCTTAAAAACCCATGAACTTGTAAGTAAGTTTTGTGTTTACACAGATTTATATTCTTTCTGGGATGAAGATCTCTTCATTTCATCAAATTTACTGGGAACAAGAAAAATAAAGACTCATCTGAATTGACAATTATATTAATATTTGTTGATTGTTTACCAAGTACTGTTCTATGTACTTCATGCGTATTGAATCTTTGAATCCTTGCAATAACCCTGGGAGACAGATACCACTATGCCTATTTTTATGGTTGAAGAAACTGAGGCAAAGAGAGTTGTTTATTTTCCCAAAGTCATCTATGCCGCAGTCCGGCTGCAGCAAAATAACCGGGGGAGTGACGAGCAACTTGTGTAGATTGATACAGCAGGAGTGGGAGCCGTTTATTGTAGGACAGGAGGGGTATATAAACATTCCACACAGCTTAACTCAATTAACATAAACTAGATACAGCAGTCAACCAATAAGGAATCTCCATACTTAATGGCTCGATGGCTACTTCACAAACCACTCCCTCTGGCAAAATGCCAGGCGCCATCTTGACTTGTTTACACCTAACACACCTAGTTGTCCAGTGTTGGAGAGTCTCACCCAAGCAATTCACTCCAGAGTCTATATGCTTTTTTACCCATGAAAACAAATGCCCTTTTTGCAAACATATGAGTACTAGTGTGCATTTTCCTGCTACTGAACTTGGGCCATATGTCTCTGTTGAAGTATATAATCAATGTAATGGTTTTCCTTCTCCTAGGAAAGGAAAAGTTAATGCTACATTAAACTGATGGTAGATCTTACAGTAGAGGACAGAGGACATCCCAGAGTAGAAGAAATAATCAACTCTCGTGAACCTTGCTTCAGCTTGGAGAGAAACAGCCCTGTTTTCTCACCCAATGGACCAATCATATACTGATTCACATCTATTTTACCAAGAATGTAGTCCCTCAGGTATGCCTTTGAACAATCAAAAAAAATTTTTTTTCTTTGTGATCCTGGGGATTGATCCCAGGGTACTCTACCACTGAATAGTCCTTTTAAACTTTTATTTAAGGTTGGATCTCACTAAATTGCCAGGGCTGGCCTTGCAATCTTCCTGTCTCTGACTCCAGAGTTGCTGGGATTACAGGCATGTGCCACTTTGCCCCTAGCTGACAATCAAATTCTTGATGGATCGGGCTCCAAATTAGAAGAGGGCCTTTTTGATGGGGGCAGGGACTAGACATGAGAAGGATTCCATAAAACCATGGTATGTATCTGGGATGAGGGGTGTCAGAGTTTGCATCCATGTCTATGATGTCTTTGTGAATACATACTTCAATTACCCAGACAGGCTGGAACATACTAAACTTGTACATATGGATGAAAACAAAAGCAACTTAAATTAGCCAATACTTTCTCTGCCCTGTTTGAGAGAATGAGACGCGACCTAAGTCCTTCCTCCATGGTTTTCTGGTATTACTGCATTTGAGGACTAAACACACACTACAGTTTTCCCTTTACAGATGGAAAAATAGAGCTAAGGGAGCTGGGCTCCTTGTTTGGCAGATCTTAGGGGACTGGATGTAAAGCTAAGAAGAGTTATGACTTTATTCTCCCTGCTGAGGAATTAGCATTTTCCTGATTAAGTGACATTGAGACCAAAAACTAAAATAACAGTCTCAAAGATGAGAACTGAGTCTACCCCAGGGTCCAGATGAGGCGAAAGACAAAACAGGAAGCCTTCGCACTTGAAGCATGAGGCTTTGGCCGGCACTCACGCAGCCTCCCGGGTCTCGGCTGGGCTGGTGTGGGAGAAAGACCTGGAAAATGCACCCTAGGCTGGCTCTGGAGAGAGGAAGAGCTTGTACCTTTTTTCTTTGAATGTTAAAATCTTGGCAGTCTCTTACTTTCAGGTCCATTAAAATTCAGGAAAGGAAAAAGAAAAAAAAATGAAAATAGTTTTTAAAGAAGAAAAAAAGACAACAAACACACCCACTCTTGCAAAAATAAAATCCCACCCCAAAATGCCTTTGTGAAAATGTTTTGAGCTTTGAAAAACAGAAGGGGGTTGGAATGTCGATGGGGGCATGGGGTTACTAATGTGGCGTTCCGACTGGCTCCTGTGTGTATATACGTGAACCTTGCTTCAGCTTGGAGAGAAACAGCCCTGTTTTCTCCCCCAATGGAGTGGAACCTAGTTCTATGGATGGGCTACGGCCCTGTGTGTGTGGATGTGGTGGGGTGGGGTGCAGGGGACAATCTGTTCTCAGGCAGTGCCTCCAAATAAGAGCCTCCTGCTCTGAAGCAGTTGCCTTTCCAACCCCCTCTCCAATGCAATCAGCAGTCCCGCCAAATCCTCCCTTCAGTCTCAGATTTCAGTTATATAAACTCTTATAATCAAACAGTCTCCTTCCAATTCAGAACAGGGCTATTCAGAATAGCCATTTACACAAATAGCTAGTGGCTTATGTAACCCGAGCCCAATACACAAATTATGAGAAATCTGCTCATTCATTCAGGAGCTCAGGTGAACAACAGCAGGCTAAGACTGTAGTTTGGATCTCACCTACTAAGGCAGAATTTTGTTTAGGCAGCTAAAAGGATCCTTACCTCTTTTACCCAGAGAGGTCGGTCCTTCTTGCAGTCTATCTCCAGGTTCAAGAGCACTTCTCAACCTCCCCCTCCCCAGAGATTCCTGAGAACCCCCTTCTGTTCCAATGCTATTGAATATTTCTCAGAGGAAAGTGCCATGTCTGGTTGGCATGTATTGTATTATGTTTAAGGCATCTCCCATTTCAGAGTATTCAGATTATTTCCAGTGGGGCTATTATAATTATTCTGTGAGGAATGTTCTCTTATATAAGTATTTATGCTACTGTTCTCACAAATTCATAGCAATGGAATTTTTGAGTCAAAGATATGCCCGTTTTGATGGCTTTTTTTTACTTACTGCCAAAGTACTTTCCAGAAAGGTGAAAGGAATTTACACTCCGACCAGCCAATGCCCAATGCTCTAATCAAAGTCATTTTGACACTTAAAAAAAAATGATTAAATAGGAAAGAAAAAAAAAATCTTTTGAAAACTGCTTTCCTTAGGAAAATAAAATGCATATAGGAACATTTTGTTGATCCATCTGTCTAGTCTCTCATTTGCAATTAGGAAAAAAAAAAATCTTGGGAGGGCCAAAAAACAACTGTGTCCTAGTGGACTGACATGAGGGTTTACCTTCAACCCAATATCATAAATCCTCAAGATGTTCTTTCTTCCCTTTGCTCTTTCCCCCTTCCCTGAAGACTCCAGCTACAGCCTCTGGTCACTAATCCCTCAAGGGCACCATGAGAAAAGGAGGCCTCTAAAGACACAGCAGAGCAAAACTTGCTAGAGGAGGAGAAAAGGGGGCTCAGGTTCCATGCTGTCAGCAAAAAGCTCCAATAAACAGAGTGCAACACATTAAGCCCTTGCTGTTAATATGCTGTCTAGACTTTAAAAGATTGCTTTTCTCTCTGTCTTCTAAGCTTCAACTTTTGACCTTGCTTCTGTCCTTGTATCCAGAGGAATGACTAGAATCAAGCATTTCTTCTCTCCAGGGGTTCAATAGCCCAATTACCTGTCACCCAAGCTGCCACAGTAACCCAGTGTGGCCGTGTCCCTAATCTCTTATCCACTATGTAATGAACAAAAAACTTGGGGACACCTGGCCCATGAGGCCGACAATGAAGGTGTCCTCTTTCCTCTGGGACAAGGTTAAGTGGAGAGTCCCTGCAGAAACTGCAGCAGATGCCATCTTTGCTGGCTGTGGATAGAATCCTGGAAGGCATTTTACATTTTTAATTTTAATTGATACATAAAAAGTATACTACCACTAATAAGGGATTATGAGGTGCTTCCATATTTGTACACAATTTGTACTGAGAAGGGTGAGGAAATGTGAATGCCACACAGGGTAGAAACAAAATGATTCTGAGCCTTTTTAAAAAATGTATATCTCACCCAGGAAGTTTCTCCATCTCCAGGATCTCCGTTGCTCTCATGCTAATGTCTGGCTGCTCAAGTCCTTCTCTATGTAATTTTTTTTTATTTGGCCAGGGAGATTGAACCTGTTGGGGCCAGGGGTTGGGGGTGTAGGGGGAGACACAAATTCTACCACTGAGCTACATCCTAGCCCCTTTTATTTTCTATTTTGAGACAGAGTCTTGCTAAATTGCTGAGGCTGGCCCCCAACTTGCCTTCCTCTTACCTCAGCCTCCCGAGTCACTGGGATTACAGGCATGCACCACTGTGCCTAGATCTAAATGCCAAGCATTGTAATGCACTAATATAAAAACACTGTCATTGAACTCTTACAATTTCAATCTTACAAAGTAAGATTAGTATCGCTTCTGATGTAAAAATGAAGAAACTGAAGGATTAAGCAATTAAGAAACTTGTTGAAGAAAACAGAGCTAATAAGGGTAGCTGTCTCTTAGGAACCAGAAACCAATATTCTTCATTGCCAGTTAATCCAGATTATTTTGTTCTAGAACTTTCTTCTCAACCACCAAAAACAAAAAATTCAAAATTAAGATATCTTAAGTCACTTGTCCTCTTATTCTGTCTGTGCCCTGTGAGGTGACTACGTTAAATTTAGGCTGATAATGGTTACAACAGATTAAGGCATTTCCCATCTCAGTAGCTTTATAATTAACTTGAGCTTTCACTGTGAACAGATTAGTGGTGGTGGCAGCCAAGGGCATACAAGAACAATATGTTTGTGGAAGGGGACAGTGGTGATGGGAGGTGCTTGGATAGGGTGGGTAGAGCACACTTGGAGAGGAGAAATTCCCCTATCATCAACCAGTGGCTTGCTCAGCACATAGGACAAGACGGAGCCTGCATACAGTGTTTAAGTCTTTGTCAGGAAAGCCTGGTTGTTTGGTTGTTTGCCTTCATGAGTAAGAGAATTCAGAGGACCATCATCCTCTGCCAGCAACGGCCAAACATCATGCTTAGTGGGAACCACATAATTCCACAGTCTATCCACAACATCTAGTTTCCTTCCATATTTTTGTGATTAAGGAAAGCAAAAGGAGTATGACACAGTCAGTCGCCCCACACAAATCTCTATTACCCAGCCTGGCATAAACCGATTGAAATATCATAAACCCACATCGAGTTGTCACATCCCTTCTATTTGACTGACCCACAACATCCCACAAATACTTTCCTCTCCCAATTCTCTTTGGGGCCAGGGAAGTTTATATTAGAAGATGACTTGTTGGAAGGTGTGGCCAAGAAATAATATAATCTTTGGCTTGAAGATGTATATTTTGGTCCTGGAAAAAATGTATTTAAAAGATTTTAATGAGTCATGAAGGTAGTCTTGACACTTAGAACAATATTTTTTCATGCTCTTTAGAATGAATGACTACACAGATGCAGAATGGAGGCCAACAAATGCCTTTTGGTTGGAAGAACAAGTTGGTATGCAGACTTAACCTGGTATAATTCACCTGCAGTTAAGACGGTGCTGTGGTGGGGCCAAACCTTTAGCAGTGTATTGAAGGAGCTGCCAGATTCTGTGAAATGAATTTTCATCTTGCCAGTCAGTTCTATAAGCCATATTAGTTGACTCAGGTATTTAGCTTGTCATTCAAAACATTTCCACTCCTGAGATTATACCTATTTCTTCCAAGAACTTATATTTTCATCAGAGCAGGTTGTTTTGCCTTGCTTAATTTTATAAGCTGACTGAAGGAAAAAAAAAAGAGAGAGAGAGAAACTTTCTTGTGTGTTTTCCTGCTCTAGTAACAGAGCAGGGGTCACTTGCTCCTATGCTGGTGGAGCTCTCTCTCCCAGGAACTCAAAGAATTTATGAACATTTTAATGCATCCCATGTTGCTCGCCTTTTGAACTCTTCTCAGTAGACACAGAAGGAATTCTGTGCTCCAGTGTCTTCGTGTCACACCACCTCAGCATCACAATGTGCCCTTCTTGATTCCCTCCAGTTCAGGTTACAAAATGGTGAGCAAGATGTTCCAATATGGCCTCATGTTGTCATCTCCACTTGACAGGAAGCAGTTCTGAGCCTCCAGGAGGCAAAATGAATTTCCCAAGCCTACAGTGCAGGAATCAGTAGTGAAACAGAAACAGATTTGAAGATATTTGTTTCCCAGCAGAAAGTTCCTGAGGTAGAACTACAAGACACACATGTAATTACAAGCCTGCATGTATGTGCCTCTGCCACTGACCATCCTGTGAGCCACACATTCTTTTTCAGGACTCAGCTCAAAACAAAAATCCAGTGCAGAGCCATTGAAATGCAGTAGAAAACGGATTCCCTAGTGCAGACCGGAGGGTGTGTGTTCACTGTGGTCAAGGCTGCCTTTGATGTAAAGGACTTAGGAAAACATGATTAAAATGAAGGAGTGGGAGCCCAGTCATCTGGTAGGTGCATGAACCACCTCTGAGAACGTGTGATTCCTGTTGGGAGGGGAGCTTCCACCAAGAAAGTTCCACTCAGAGGAACAGCCTTAGCCCCTGAAGTTCCTGCCAGGTTAGCAAGTATAGATCAAGAAATGCTGTGGACTCCTTGAGTGTGGCCATGAACTAGCTTCCAAGAGTAAAGCATGAAAGAGAGTTGAGGGAGTTAACTTTACAGTGGAGGGACCTCGCAGACAGTACCTTGGCCAGGCAATCAAGTCTAACATCCAGGGTAGTAAGTCACATTGACAGGGTGGACCTCCTGGTATGAAGTGATGAGAATAGCAAAACACTTCTGTACTTCCGTGGTCTTCCCCACCCCAAATCCATAACCCTGGCCTAATCATGAGGAAAGCAGCAGATAAGCCCAAGTGAGGGAAATTCTACCAAATACCCAAGCCAGCACTTCTCAGGACTGTTAAGGTCATCAGGAACAAGCCAAGTCTGAGAAAGTTGCCCAGCCAAGAGGAGCCAAAGAAGACATGATGATGAATGCAGAACCCTGGATGGGCTCCCGGACCACAAAAGGACAACCATGGACACATTTGTGAAATATGGATAAAGAGTGGCATTAGGGGTAACATACCAATCCATGTTTGTTTCTTAGTTGTGTCAAATGGACCATAGTAATATAAAATCATAACAATGGAGGAAGTTGAATGAGAAGTGCACAGAAAACTTTCTGTACTATCTTTGCAATGTTTCTATAAAACTAAAGCTAAAAGTTTAGCTTTAGACTAAACTTTTAAAGTTTAACTAAAAAGTTTCTTCAGGGCTGGGAGGGAGATTTCTCAAAATATACTTTTCTATATCATTTTGAGGCATGGCACATGAATGTATTACTGCTTTAAAATACGCATGCACCCTGGGTCTATAGCCTGCTTCAACATATTGAATGAGGACAATGACAAAGGGGAGGCTTATTAGGCAAAATGCTAATTTTTAAAAAATACAGCAAGCGTACCAAATGAGGGCCAGACATGTGGGTATAAGGTTGCCAGTTGCAAATGCAGTCCCCCACGAGGAGCTGCTTGTGGCTGCCTGTCTGGGCTGCTGGATTGTGAGTGTGAAGTTTTGAAAAAGCAATTTGGCTTCAAGGGGCCTCCTGAGGGTTAGCTCTTTTGCAAGCCTCCGGCCCTTCCTTTCTGGGTGCTTATTTTCCATGACTGTTTAATGACAAGCAGCGCCTCTCATTCGCTCTGCTGCATAGATACTGTGTCAGACAGGAAGGGAGGGTTGTATATTATAGATCTGAGTCCTAATAAATAAATTCAGAGGCCGATATCATGCTGCATAATGGAGTGTGGGAAAAGAGCAATAAAGATCAGGCAACAGAGCCTTCCCAGGAGGCCAGGGAAGAGGGCAGGAGTTGGAGAGAAGCTGAACTTGGGCCAAATGGTAGGAGCCAAAGATGAAGTTGCAGGCTGCAGGCAGTGGAAACTGTGCTAAGCTCATCACAGCTGAGGTCTCTAAGGCAGGACTCTGTCTAGAAGCTAAAGAAATGGGCTACAGGAAACGCTGTCATTTCATTTTAAACCCAAACCCAAATTCAAACCTTTGATTCTCACCCCTTTGATGTCTGCCATTTTATGGGACTGGATTGCGGAAGGTGTTTGGAATCCCAAGGTTGGAACCATCTTTCTTGCTGTGTAGCAGCTCTGCCTGTATTATGGGGTTCCATCTCCTGCTACCTGCACCCTTTCCTGTGTCAAAACTTTTCAGATAGGCGAGACTAATTGATTTCCAAGTCTCTTCCTTTTCTAAAAGCCTATGAAACATCTTTGACTATGGGGAATTGGATTTCATAGTTTAAGCCTCCAGAGTTGAACTGATAAGACTTTAAATAAGAGATGGACTGGTTGATGTAAAATTTAAAAATGAGAGTCAATGGCTCTTTTTTAAATGTTAAAAAAAACAAGTGTCCTGACAGGCTGAAAATATCTCCCAGGTTTTCCAAGTCTCTTAAATGGTATTGGTGCGAAACTGGCCAGTGGGAATTAAATGTGGAAACAGGAATAGATCAGTTAGATGAATCTTTGAGGCTCAGATTTCATGAGCTCATGAGCGCTCCTTGGTCCTCTGAGAAGACAATTTATGCAAGAAGCGGAAAGCTTTTTGTCCATGCAAATTTTATTTTCTCTAATACTGCTTATCCATTGTAGAATTAACAGTCTTTGCTGAGACTATCTCATGATGCACTTCAGGTAGAAGTAGAATATTTTATGCAATCATAGATCCCCCTGAGGAAACCTGTCCAAAGCTCAAATGATTCACGCACAGAAAAGTTCACCAAGTTGTTCATGTTTGAATTCAAAATTCTCAGGAGACACATTAGCTTGTTTGATAAACCAGAAAGAACAGTGTTTTTGAGCAAGAGTTTTAAAAATTCAGGAAATATGAGTCTAGTCTGTATCTTCTTAAGTCCACATATGAGAGAGTTTTGAAGTAAAATGCCATGTATTGTCTTAAAAAACAGTTAAAAGACACACAGGAGGATGTTACCAGAGAAAAATGCTTCTCTGAATTGTACCATAACTAAATAAACAACAAAACTGTACACAATCAAGTAAGGATAACAGAATTAAACAAGATGCCAAGCAACTAAAAATCATGTCAAGAATATTTAATTGTGAAAATCATTTTCAATGGTCCTGGACACACCAATTTTTATAATTAAGACACAGTAACACATCAAATTGTGTAGCAAAGAGCAGTCCCCATGGGGAGGCTGAGAACCCGTCTGACAACTTTTCTGAGATTAGAAAAGGGGAAAATATCACTTTACAGTCTGTTTTTCAGAAGGCAGGCATCAGCACTCTGGAGACAAGGACAAGACCAGGCAGTGCATGGGGAGGGAGCATTGCTGACTACCTCCTAACCCTCTTCATCCCAGACCCCAGAGAACTCTTAGATAATATGGAAACCTCTGGGGGCCATTTGAATGATAAATATTCTTCCAGGCTACCTTTTAGTAAAAAGTCTCTTGGGAAGATATGTACCTGAGGCTCGTCCTCCTATGGGGTAAATATTCAAGAAAATGATCCAAGGAACCTGCAGGAAGAAGAAAGATGGAAGGTGGGACTTCAGGGGCTGGGGCTAAAAAGGGGGTAATGTCACTAGGCCAAAGAATAAGAAGCTCAGAAGCTACTGCCTAGGCAGCTGTGACCTGGGCAGTGAGGGTCTCCAAGGCAAGTCCTACCCCAGGGAGCAGAATGTTAGCTACAGAATCAACACCTGAGAGATGTGGTCAGCAGCAACCCAGATCCCAGCTAGGAGTTGCCCCAATATGTCCCCATTCTTCCTGTGAAGAATATGAGAAGCAAAGGAGAAAAAGAATGGATGGGGGGGGGGGACGTTGGGGGAGTGAGAGAGGAAAAGGAGGAGGAAGAAGAGGAGAAAAGGAAAAATTAAGCAGGGGTGGGGGTGCAGAGTTAATGATGGTACCTAACATTCAAACACAAATTCAATGATTTTATCTAAACTGTGACCCATAAAGTTAACTTAATGGGACATTCCTAGAGAAGCAAGCATCTAAAGACAATTTCAATATCTAAGTGCCTGCGATTCATTGCAATCTGCCAGGGGGTTGTTCCCACTCATGGTACCCTTCCGGCTCCCCAGCTCTCTCAGCCCACTGCTGCCGACCCACAACCTACCTTCTCCATGCCTCAGTCCTATTTTCCTTCATTTCTTTTAAAGTAATCCAAACCCTTACCTTGGTCCTAAATTTAAAGCTCAATTCATTTTTTTTTTAAATGACCTGCCATCACAGCATGTAATTTTTATAAATGTCTGCCCAACACTAACAGCACCGAGTAATGAGATTCAAATCCCCAATGCAACATTATTCTGCCAACCCTCTTCCCCTTCCCCCAGACTTACCAATGTGGGATATCTGCCAGGAAAATACAATAAAAATTGGTAACAGGAATAAATAAAAATAAAATTTTAAACGAACGTGTCTATGCCTGCTTTGGTTTTCTCCTTTTTAGTTTCAGTCCTTTCCTTTTCTCACTATTCTCCTATCATTGTGATCATTTTTGGTCCATTTTGTTTTGGCCTCCTCTGTGGATAACCTCTCTCTCTCCCCTTTCCTTATGCATTTTCCAGGCAGGAGATTGCCTTATGCCATTCTTACAAGATCCTCTCTTGCCTTCCCTTACATCCTTCTGGCTGAGCTTTTGTCTCTTGTGTTCTGTGAATCCCTGAATTCCATGAATCCCTGCCTCGGTTTCTTTCTTGCAAATCTTACCCGGGTTTCACTGTCCCAGCATTTCCTTCAGATTCGTGTTCAGAAGGCTTCCCCAGGGGGCCATGTCCTTTTTGTTTCTTGAGAAATCTCTTTAACCCTTAAATGCTCTGCTCTTCCTACCTGACATGAGGGATGATTTGGAGTCTCTTTTCCCTTTGTCCAATCCAGTAAGCTTCCAATATTGGCTTCCTGGACTATTTGGTTCAATAGCTGTATCTCCAGCTGGGGTGATCCGAAAAGTTTCCTTCTTTGGTATATACCTCCTAGCAGGATTCTGCTATCTGACAGAGGAAGTGACCTTAGATGACAACCAGGAGCATTCACTGCTGGCAAAATCATTCTAGGGTGGGTTATTATATGCAATAGGAAGTTGGAATTGTTGTTTTGAAGAGATTTAGTTTGGAATGAAAAGGATGCTATAGTTTGAATGTGTTTCCCAAAAGTTCACATATAGGAAATCTGGTCCCTAATGCATCTATTATACCACAGTGCTGAGAAGTAACATCAAGTAATACAACTAGTATGTTAGAAGTAACATCAAGTAATACAACTAGTAGGTTAACAAAGCTCTAAGATATGAAGAAACTGATCCATACAATGACTTTGGGAAGTGATTGGGTCATGAGGGAGAGCCCTCAGGGATTAACGGATTTATGAGTTAGTGGGTGACAGGGTCATCTTGGGAGTGGTTTTGTTACAAAAGCAGGCTCTTTCTGACATGCTAACTTTGTCTCACTGTGTGATCCCCTCCCCCATATCGTGATGCAGCAAGAAAACCTTCACCAGATGCTGGCACCATGCTCTTGGACTTCCCAGCCTCCAGAATCATGTACTCCAAAAGACTTCTATTCTTTATAATTTACCTACCTTCAAGCATTTTGTTATAGCATCAGAAAACAGAAGACAGAGGGGATGATGTGGTCCCAGAACTGTCTGCCTTTTCAGGGTTCTTGAGGACTATGGAACATCTCCCACCATTAACCACTGAGCTCAAAAATACTGATGCCTCTGCACCAATAATTTTTATTCCCTTGGTGAGAGGAGTATACTCAAGCCCAGGAACATAGGCAGGTAGCAGGTTCTCAAGTGTTACATAGTAAATCCATTCTAACTTTACAACCTCCCTAAGCCCTCAGATTCTCTTCTCAATATTATACCACAGTACCTTTGACATCTCCACCTCATTTCTCCCAACCATTTTCTACACGGTCCTTAAATAACAATGACAAACATGACTTACAAGGACTCTGTCATAAAGTTGAAAAGAATGACATAATTATCTTAATTATTACAGTCAAAGAAAATTATAACTAGAATGCTATTTTTGTATGTTTCTATTTTTTAAAAAATCTAATGATGGGTAATGATTCTTCTAAGTAACATCAAGTAATAAAACTAGTAGGTTAACAAAGCTCTAAGATATGAAGAAACTGATCCGTACAATGAAAACATTTTAAGCACTCTGCTTCTGGCTGATGGGGTGGTGGAACCTGTGGGCAGCTAGTACTCTGCTTACCTGTGAGGCTAACTCTAATTCCCCACCTGGGTAAGAGTGGCAGAACACTGTTGTTAAGGAGAAACTATGGACCAATAGAAACAGAAACGACTCCAGGTTTTCAGATGGAATCATTTCAGACAAAGTCTTTACCAAATCTTAGCACCTGTATTAGTCAGCTTTGTGTCTCTGTGACCAAAAGACCCAACAAGAACAACTTAGAGGAGGAAAAGTTTATTTTGGCTCAGGGTTTCAGAAGTTCAGTCCATGGTAGGCTGGCTCCAATGTTTTGGGCTCGAGGTGAGGCATCATATCACAGTGGAAATGTGTGGTGGAGGGAAGCTGCTCAGTTCATAACAGCCAGGAAGCAGAGAAGCTCTGATCATCAGGGATAAAATAGAAACCCCAAAGTCATGCCCCCCAGTGACCCACTTCTTCCGGCCACACCCCGTCTACCTACAGTTACCACCCAGTTAATCCATTTAAGTGGATTAATCCACTGATTAGGTCACAGGTCTCATAATCTAATCATTTTACCTTGGAACATTCTTGCATTGTCTCACACATGAGCTTTTGGGGGTCACCTCATATACAAACCATAACACCCCCCTTGCCTTGGTGGGAAAGAGGTAATCTAAAGGACACAATGCCTGGGCTGGGGCGGGGGCTGGGGTCAGTGGTACAGCGCTTGCCTAGCATGTGCAAGGCACTGGGTTTGATTCTCAGTATGGCATAAAAAAATAAATAAGATAAACATATTGTGTCCATCTATAACTAATAAAAATATATTTTTAAAAAAGAACACAATGCCTCTTTTGCTTCTGGAGCATCAGTGATACTGGTTTCCACATAATGTTTGGGAGATTTACATTAAATGATTATTTGTGACTTATCTGAAATTCAAATGTAACTGGGAATTCATATTTTATCTGGAAACCCTAACAATACATGACTACCTCAGAGCACATGTCATTCCTATGATGGTCCAAGGACAGCTACCCATCCGTAACAATAACCTATAACACACCTATGAGAGATTCAAATTCCTTTTCAGCTCCAAAGCCAAAGGAGGCTTATGAAGTCCAGTTTCTGGACTTTGCCAGCCACAGTTTGGACTGTTTACTTCAGGGACACTGATTAAGTCATATATTACAAGGAAGCCTCCCATTGCCCCTAATTCAAAACAGCTGGACCCGTTTTTCCTGCCAGCCTCGCCTCACAGTGGGAGCCTGGGGATGGGACAGTGTTTAGGAGGAGGGCAACTGGGGGAAGCTTTAATATTAAGCAAGGACATCCCTTAATGCCTTTGTGGAAATGCTCTTTATAGAGCATCAGGTTACAAAGCCTCAGTCAGGGGGTGAGGAAGGACAGAGTATAGAGGGGTGCTGGAGAAATCACCGCAACTTTTGAGGATCAAAGAATTCAGCCTGTCAAATGCTGTGATTTTTTTTTTTCCAGTGAAGAAACAAGCTCACATTTTCCCCCTGGGGGCTGAGACAGAAAAGGCAAGGTTCTACTAAAAAATTTTAAGATTTTTTTTTAAAGCTGTCCAAGTGTGTCTGTACATATATGCTTTGCTTCTATGTAAGCTTTTTTTTCCCCTTGAAATTTGGGGAGCCAGAGAACATTTTTGGGGGGAGTTATGTTGGTCATAATCAGATGAATTTGGCCATTTTGGAATGTTCACAAACTTTCATTTGGTGATCATAAATCTGGTGAATGTGTTTATTTTCCAAAGCTTAGTCTAATAACAGAGAGGATGTTTTACCTAAATCTATGAGGTGGTGAAGGGCTGGCTATGTGCATGCATGTAGCTGAGCCATGCTTCCTGTTTCTTGTTTGCTTTTCTTCTCAGAAGCTTACCTGCACCACACCGAGTTGGAGGAGAGGGACTAGGGTTTGGAAGGCAGGAAAAGGCTGAGAAACGGGAAGAAGATTGCAAAGAACAAGGTATATGCACTTCCCCTCTTTCACAAATATTTCAAGGTTTGCTTTTTGGAGAGAACCCAGATTGTTTTAACCTCATTTTCCAGTAGACAAAGGTTCTATGAACAGAAATGAAAGCGAAGTCAAGGTAAGCACACGGTGAGATGAAATGGACCGGTTCAGAGTAGTTCCACCTTCCTGTTTATTGACCATAAACATGACATTAGCTATGCCAGAGAAAGCGGAAGATAAAATCAAGACACAATCTTCATGTGGCTCCAGGCAAACCCTATATTTGCTTTTGCATGAGGTTTACAATATCTGTTCTGGCCTGATAGATGTTTAAAAAAAAAACAAGAGTCCTTTCAAAATGTAGAGAGAAGTTTTTGAAGTACAGAGTTGCCTGTCGAGATCCAACCTTAGATAGCAGCTAGCTCTGTGGATGTGGAGTGCACATCTATACTGAAGTTCAAGGGCAATGTTTTCATTCTTTTAAATGCCAGAATAATCTTCCATGGCAGGCCCCAAATCTTTGCCATACCCATGAAGAAGATACTGTTATAATGCCCATTAGATAGCAAGGAAGGAAACGGTGAAGAGGCTCCTGCTGAGCGGACCTGAGCTAATCTGCAGAGAGGTCAGAAGATGTGGGAGCAGTACACGGAGAAGGCTAGACTCAGGAGACATGGCTGCTCCTCAAGGTGCTAATGGGAACTCAAAAGATGAACCCAGCACTAACCTGCCCTCTACCCTAGAAGGCCCTTTTATTCCTTTCTTTTTTAAAAAACTGAGGTACAGCTCAAGCATGAATCTAAAGTATAGACCTTGATATATTTTGATAAATATGGCTCATCTAGCCAGCCCCAGATGAGAGCATAGAACAAGGTCTGGAGTTCTGGAAATACACAGCCCCAACCACAACATTCCATAAGTTACAACAGTTTCATACTTTTAAATGCCAGAATAACCCTAGTCCTTGGCTAGGCTCCAACTCTTCCCCATGAAGAAACAGCCACATTCAATTAATTATGATTTAAAAAAAAAAAAAAAAAAAAAACCTTAATTTTGAAACACCAGGCTATGCAAAACAACTGAGAGCTTTTTTGCTTTCACCTTTGAGTCGAGTCAACACCATCCATAGTAACAACAACTCAAGAGCTAGTCCTGTGGCAACCCAACCTCCCCTAAGCTTAGAAAGCTGCAAAAGGCTTTCTGGTGTGGAAACATAAGCATGAGTGATGAGCTTGGAAAAGTAGAGGTAGAATTTGCTAGGCTCCCCCATCCTTCAGAAGGTCTGCAAATGGCCCTTTCATCTGTTCATCACTGCTTCCTGTTTCTTTGGTAACTCTTGATTTTTTTTGTGATTCTTTTTCCCCTAATTCCCAGACTTTTGCCAACTTGGTAATAAAAGATGCCTAGGACGTAGATTACAAAATAATGTGGAGAGAAATGGCATGAGAATGCTGTAAACCCTGAACCACATATTTTATTAGCCAGCAGAGTGTGTGTGAACTTGCTAAGAACTTTGTGCTGCATCCTTGGAGAGTAGATGGTGGAATCCCAGATGCCCTGTTTGTTGTCTTGATGTCTCTTAAAATTCATACCAATTCAGAGAAGCAGTCTCGATTCTGAGACTGGAACCAAGGTTTTCTGTATCATTCAAAATTGGACATAGGTGTAGGAAAGGCTCTGAGTTTAGACCTCCCAAAGCTCAGTGGTTACTGAACTGGGGCAATGGAAAATGGAATACAACTGAAGCAAAATTGTACTGTTTTATTAAAAAGTAGCAAAACCTTAAACAGAGACAAACCTCAGGGTAGAATCTTTCATAAGTCAAATAATTAAATAATAAGTGCTCATTCAATGCCTTTTGTTCATAAATATTTGTTAAGTATCTATAGCACTCAGGATTCTCTAGAGAAGCAGAACCAATAGGATAGTTTTGAACATAGAAATCAATTTTAAGGAATTGACTCACGTGATTGTATGATTGTGGAAGTGCAAAATCTGGAAGCTATAGGTCTGCTGGGAAGGCTAGAAATTTAGATAAGAGTTGATGCTGTGGTCTTTAGTCTGAAATCCATGGGGCAGGCCAACTGATTGGAAACTCATACAGGGTTCCTGTGTCGCAATCTTGAGGCAGAATTCCTTCTTCTTTAGGAAATCTCAGTCTTTGGTTGTTAAGATCTTCAATGTGTTGAGTTGGATAAGAGGCATTCACTTTATGGAAGGTAATCTACTTAAAGTCTACTGACTGTAAATATTCATCAAATTTTAAAAATATATTCACAACATGTAGACTGATATTTGACCAGCCAACCTGGTATCATAGCCTAGCAAAGTTGGCAGATAAAATTAACCATTACAGGATCTAATGTTTCAATTCTATGTCCAGGGTCTTTGGATGAGACCCATGGGGGGAAAAAAGACACAAGGATTAGTAAGAAATAGCCCCTCCTCAGGGAGCATATCATCTAGTAATGCAGAGAAGATATAAACACCTTCCCTTCCCTTTCCAGAAATACAATCAACTAAATAATCTGAAAAACCCTTACCAATACAGTTTAAAATATGATTTAAACAATGATTTCCAGTGATTACATAAGCTAAAAGAAAGTAATAAATCTATAGAATGTAGAAATTTAGAAGCCAAAAATGCATGGAAAGCAGGAACTCTAGGAGACTACTTGTCAAACCCTGGTGACCTGGATTTTTACCGTGGTGACACCTTGGGATAGAGACAGGAGATATAGCTCAGGACAGAACAGATAAGGAACCATAGAGGACTTTCAACAAAAGTGGGATCCTAATTAGAGTAGGAATAGAAACAAGCTCCCTGTACACAGGGGAATATCAAGGAAATTTGACATTGGATGAAATCTTAACTCCTACTACTACTCAAGTAGAAAAGTTAGTTAAAAGTAGTTCCCAGCTATAATTTTCCATATACAACTGACAAAAGCAAGCATAAATCTTTTCTGGAGTTGTCAAATGCAGCCCATATTTCAAAGAATTCTCACAGATAAAGTGCCCAAAACATGACCTTACACTCGAAAATTATAAAACATATCAATAATAAAGGCACCAGAAAGAACATTTGGCATAATTGGGCCTATAAATACTTCAGATCCTAAAGTCACCTGATACTGAATAGAAGATAATTTTAATATATTCTAAGAAATGAGAGAAATATATGAAAATATGAATAAAGAACAGGAAATTACAAAAATGGAATTTCTAGAAGTTAAAAATTGAGTGAATCTGTTGTTAACTAGCAGAATGAACAGATAAAAAGAGAATTAGTGAACTAGTAAGGAGATTTGAAGAAATTATCCAGAATTTTGTTTGAGGAAACAAAAGAGAGAAAACATTAAAAAGTGGCTAAGAAATGATAAATTGAGAAAGTCTACCATAAGTATCATAGGAGTTCTAATTATTTTCATAATTACTGAAAAACCTCAAAGCTGATAGCCAGGAAACCAGTGAATCCAATTAAGATAATTAACAGAAAAACATATCTAGATATAGAAATGGAACCAAGAAATAGTAAACATGTAAAGAAAGTCCTACAAACATCTAGTGAGAAAAGACAGAATAAACATAAAAGAACAAGTAGTACTCAGTGGTAAATTGAAAGGCAGAAGACTGAAATAATATTTACAAAATATAGGGAAAAAGTCAATCTAAAATTTTTATACCCAGAAAAACAAATAAATCAATAAATCAAGAACAAATATGAAATAAAGACATTTTCAGATGAACAGTAAAAAAGAGTTGAATACCAAAGGATTCTCATTCAAGGAGAAATCTCAAGAATGTACTTTGGAAGAAACCGGTTTGAAATATTAGAAAGAATGGTAAGCAAATACCTTATGCAGAGTGTGTTAAGTATTGTGTCTATTTTGTGAAGTTAAAATAAAAACTAGAAAAAAAAAAAAAAAAAGAAAACCAAAGAAGAAAAAAAAAAAACAAAAAACAAAAAAAAAAAAAATAAAAACTAGAACAAAATATTGAACAGTAGTAATTAAATTAGAAAACAGATTATTGGAGTGAAAATGTTTTAAGTTCCTTATATTGCTCAGGAAAAGAAAATTATTAGGTTAATATAAGTTAAATTTATTCATTAAATACTTCAAGTATTCACTGAGAGAAAAGACATACAGTATAATGTATGAATGTGAACATTCAGAGGGGAGAAAATAGAAGAAACTCAATCCAAATATTAGGCAAGTATAGAGGAAAAATAAAGTTAACAGAAGAAATGTCAACTTGAAGGTACAAAATAAGGTAGTAGAAATAAAAGTATACTGGTAGTCAAAAATAATATAAGAAGGAAATCTAACTGTATATGCTGTTCATAGAGCTTCATTAGGACCCAGAAAGGTTGAAAGTTCAGATAGAAACATATCTATCAGGCATTAAAAAATAAGGTTGGTATAGCTGTTTTACTCTCACACAAATAGATTTTTAAGTAAAAAACATACTAGTAGAAAATAGGATCATTACAAAATGATAAAAAGTTTGATACATTAAAAGATATCACAAGTCTAGGGTTGGGGATATAGTTCAGTGGTAGAGCAATTGCCTAGCATGTGCAAGGCCTTGGGTTCAAGGCCCAGTACTGTGATCAGTCAATCAGTCAATAAATAAAGATACTGCAAGTCTAAACTGTTTTGCCCTCGATATATAAGACAAACATTGAGAAGATCTAAATGCAGACAAAAATAAGTGACATAAACCATAGGAGAATAAAGGGAAAAAATATGCTAAATCAGAGGAGGAAGGGGATACTGGTTAATAAATCTGGAAATGTATAGTAGAGCCACATTATATAGAGGGTGCTGAGAGTCAGGAATCTGGAGTCAGCACCACAGCAAACTGATAAATACTTAAGCAGGAAAGTGACACCACAGAAGTTGTTTTATAGGAAGAAAATCAGAAAGTCTGGCTACTATCTGTAAGGTAGATTGAATGGGGAGCTTAGCACCAAGGTGCATACCAAGATAGTCATAATATCTTGAATTTTGAGGCATGGGACAGGGGATGGAAGGGTCTCTCCAAGAGAATTCCCGTTCTATTGAATTTTGTCATTTCCACAGACCAAATCAATAGGACCTGCTGACACTGTGCCATTGGTGGGTTATTTTTGTCTTAGGAAGAAACTGTAGATAAATATGATTCCCAAAGGTGACCAGGTGAAAAGAAGCCTGGATCCTAGCTGATTCCTGGAACGTTCCTCTTTATAAGTCTCAGAAACTAAGACCAATAGCTCCATTTCATTTGGGTCACAGGTTATTTCTATGTGGGCCCTTGGGGATGATTTTTAAATGTTGATTGAGGAGCTAGGGATGTAGCTCAGATGTAGAGTGCTTGTCTAGTATACATAAGGCCCTGGGTTCCATGCTCTGCAAAAAAAAAAAAAAAAAATTAAAATACCACTTGAGGGCTGGAGTTATAGCTCAGTGGTAGAGCACATGCCTTGCATGTGGAAAGTACTGGGTTCTATCCTCAGCACCACATAAAAATAAAATAATGGTATTGTGTCCATCTACAACTAAACCATTTTTTTAATTAAATTGAATGAAGCACCAAGTATGTGGCTCCAGAACCATTTTAAAACCTTTCTACGTTTATTCTCCTTTAACCAATGTGCAAAAAGGAGCATAATCAAGTAGATCCCAGATCATGGGTATTCCGTGTCCAAAAATAGCAAACTTTATTCTCCCTAAATACTTATGTATCAGGTATTTCATCAAGTGTGTGTATCTAAATTATTTGTTTGACAAACTCCATGAGTTTTTTTCCTGAGGTCATGAGAAAATAGCAACCCTTAAACATGGTATTCCAGCAAAGCTCATGTAGGTTAAATACTCCTGAAATACTTGGGAGTGTTTTAGAGTTCAGATTTCTTTTAGATTTTTGATATGTGTATAAACATAATGAGATATCTTGGGGACAGGACCCAAGTCTAAACACAAAATTCATTCATGTTTCATATACACCTTATAGGTTCAATGTAATTTTCTATAGTGTTTTTAATAATTTTATGCATGAAACAGAGTTTCATAGTTTGAAATTTTCCACTTGTAGGATCATGTCAGTACTCAACATTTTTGGATTTTGGAGCACTTGGGATTGGGAATTTTCAAAAATAGAAACTTGTATACTTTTTACTAGTTCTTAAAGAAACCCACTAAGAGTCACATTGGATTACTAGTGGATTTCACAGATTTTCTGTTTGGTAGGATTATTATTTCTGTTTGGTAGAAATATATATTAGTTGTTGATGGATCTTTATTTTATTCATTTATTTATATGCAGTGCTTGGAATTGAACCCAGTGCCTCACACATGCTGGGAAAGCACTCTACAACTGAGTCAAAATCCCAGAATCCCTGGTAGGATTATTTATTAGCCAAGCCACCCACATGAGTCCAGCCTTGATTCTCAGTCTGATCCTCAGGAACAAACTGCACTATAAATACTAGGAGAAAAACTGGGTCTGCAGGAATGGTTTCCTCATGGAGCAGAAAAAAAAAAGCATTAAGTAAAACAGACTTGTTTCCAGTTCTAACTTATTTATGACTCACTTTGAAAAAAAATTGGAAGACTTTTGAATGAACTATGGGCTGGGACTCCTGCTATATGGAAAAGAAAATAAGAATTATTTTATAAACTGATGGCATTATTTTATTATGTCAAACTAATCATCCAAAGAGACCACTGGACCCTGATGAGGGATAATTATTAAAAGAAGGCCTAGCCGTCATCTAATCTAGCTTCAAGATTATTATTTTTGGTAGGTGTTCCAATGTTTATCCGACTCATGCCTAACAAGTTGTTCCATTTTATGCCATTTATTACTCTGAGATTCTCTGAACTCCAACTGGATATGCAACAGTTACAGTTCAACTCAATTCTGACACTACACAGCACAGACCCTTCAGATTAAGACCTCAGTCCCGTGAAGCTACTCTCACTTCAGATGCCAGACCCAAGTCACCAGCCACCCATACATCTAAATGACTGGTTATAATTTAAAGGTTCCTACAATTCCTGCTTGGGGTTTGATAATTCACTAAAGCGACTCACAGAACTCATATGAAGAGGTACATAAGGCAAGATCCAGAAGGATCCTGAGCACAGGAGCTTTTGTCCCCATGGATGCACCTGGATGCATTCACCAACCCAGAAACTCTCTGAATCTTGTTAAAGAGTTATTATAAACTTTAATCTCCAGCCTCCCACCTGCTCTTCCCTCAGGCAGGCAGGTGGCTCTCAAAGTTCCAACCCTCTACTCACTTGGTCTTTAGACTAACCTCATCCTGAGATTACCTAGGGGACCGTAAGTCACTCTGTTAGCATAAACTCAGATATAATTGAACAAAACTTCTTATGAATGACAGAAGGCACTCCTACCTCTCAGGAAATTTCAAGATCTGTAGCAGATTTGTGCCAGGAACCAGGGATGAATACCAAATATTTCTTATACCATAGTTACCCAGTTTTCCAGAGAGGATAAACGGGAGTCACATCGCTCAAGTGTAAGTATTTCAGTACTGTTGCCACAGTTGCTTGAGGAGGTGGAGATGGGTTTCTTAAGGCTTTTTCCCCAAGTTGAAACTCTTGCAACTGCACTGTAGGGAGTAGACTATTGAGTGTTGGTAGCTCACTGGCTTATGTATTAACATAGATTCAAAAGGTTCCTGAGGAGACTCTGCACCTGGCCCATGGCTGCTGCCAGGCTCTCTTCTAAGCATATGTAATATAGCCACATTTTCATTACAACATCAAACCTGCCAAACTAAGTAACAAATGAGATATTTTCCAAAATGATGAAAATAACCAGGAATGAACATTACAATGGGAATCTGTCTGCCACAGTAAACCAGATGTGTATTCAGGGAGACAAAGATTCTTAAAGGTAAAATAAGGAGGATTGAATAAGTCATTGTGATGCAATCATCCTTGGCTTTAAGGATCAATAACAAGGGTATCATCAATCCAGAGCTGAACAGATAATTGCTAGGCAGATGCCTTTGCAGTATTTTTATGTCACATTGTGAGGGCCTTTGTGCAAGGTTATGGCTCTGGCAGAGTTCCTTGAGATAGTTCTTGTTATCAGACATATATGCATGAGATTCCCTGCTTCACAACCTCTTGACCTCTTTGTTGTTGTTGTTGTAAGGTTTGACACGGTGACTCCATTTAGACTCTCAGGATAAATGCCTACAAAGGCATGTAGGTCTATATTCAACCAGAAGTTGAAACTACAATTGAGATACAGAAAACAAAATCCAAGCTCATTGTGAGTTAATATTCAAGGAACCATATCCATGTTTCCCTTTAAGGGAAACATATTTTATTTTTCAAAAGATACTCTATGAAATACTTTTATAATATGCCTATGAATCAAGCAAAGGTAAGCAAAAGACCTGGCCTACATTCCCATCTCCCAACAGGTAGATTTTGCCAAATTGCGTTTTGATGCGATATCATCAGCCTGAACCTACGATCATTACTTTAAAAATAGTAATGAAATATTTGCTATTTTCTAAAGGAAGTTAGAAGGAGGTTATTTTTAAAAATCATATAATGGTCTTTTTATAAAAATCTTGGAAGAAATTCCTGTTCTATTCTAGTGTCAAAAACAATAGTGCTCCACCCCCCAACCTTTTTTTGGTACCAGGAATTGAACCCAGGGGCATTCAACCACTGAACCACATCCCCTGCCCTTTTTATTTTTCATTTTGAGGCAAGGTCTTGCTAAATTACTTAGGGCCTCACTAAGTTGCTGAGGCTGGTTTTGAATTCACAATCTTCCTGCCTCAATCTCCTAAATCGAGGGATTACAGGCGTGCTCCACCACACCCAGCAAACAGTTGCACTTCTGAAGGTGGTATTTATTTTCTGAACAACAAATTACATAATTGACCTTTCATATTATGGCCAAGCATGTGGCCTGCCTATGAAGAATGTGAACTCATTTGAGCCCCAGTTTTGGCTTTTTTCTTATGTTCTTCCTGCTTTCTTTCTTTTCTTTGATCCTTACATAATTTTTGTTTATGTAAAATCCTTAGAGTTTGCCTTACATTCTATATTGAACAACTTTGGTCTAAATAAGTAAATGAACTAAAATGGTTCGAGATACATCCGAGTTTCCTCTGGGGGTCAGGCCCAAGCTATGCTCTGTGGGGCTTTTACCCCAAAGTTACACCTTTGTTTAATTTCTTCCCCTCCTGTTCATTCTGCTCCCACAGAGAAGTACTTCCTGCATGAATGACTCACACATGGATCTTTGTCTCAGGATGGACTCCTTCGCAGCATCTCCCTCACCTTCTACCTTCAGATGACCACAGAGTCCCACTGACTTTGCTTCCTGTGTATCTTTGGGCCTGACTGATTCTTTCCTTCCTCACTGTGCCCACCCCAAGGCAAACCCACCATCTCATTTCCATTGGACAGAAGCAGCCTGGATTCCAATTTCATCATATACAAATCTGTTCTCCACATGGTAGCCAAAAGAGTGTTTCCCTCAACAAAAACCTAATCATGCTATTTCTCTGCTTAGAATTCTTTGGACTTGTCTCTTGACCTTAAGATAAAGCCTAAACCTTTAACTGGGCTTCCAAGAGCCTCCTACAAATCAAGACTCATCTTTTCTGCAGCTTCCTGTCTTCTCACTCCTCCCCATCTGACCCTTCTCTCTCCAGCCTGCCTGACTTCTTTCTTAGCCTGACCTTAGGCCTGGGCTGTTCACTCCTTCCAAACACTCTCCCTCTCCACCTAACTCTCCACATCGTTTGGAGAAGCCATTGAATTAACTTGAGGCCCTGCCAGATACCAGGCCTTGAGATTGTCTCTGCGGCCTGTGGCTAAACAGACATTCTCAAGCTCTTAGCTCAAAGGCCACTTTCTCAGACACGCCCTTTCTGTCTGTCGACCCACACTTGGCTGTGACCCCTTGGGCTTTCCTGAGCTCCCTTAGCACCTATACCAATCATCAGGGTCTAGGCGAATTGCCTGTCTGACATGTGCCTCTAAGCTGTCACTCAAGTGCAAGCTCCTAGAGAGCAGGTGTGGGTCTGTCTTGTTTCCTGTAGCACCCCAGATCATAGCATAATAGCTGGATTATAGTAGGAGCTCAATAAAGAGCTACATGAAGGAATTCCTCTCGTGTTGGCATTATAAAGATAGCTCACATGGTCAGCACTTTTTGCTCCAGTCCCAGATGATGTAGACTCAGGTGCAAGAAGGAGCAGCCTTAACCAGCCCCTCACCCACTTCTTAAACCATCATTTGCAGACAGTTTAGGTTCAGGAATAACCTAAAATGCTTTTGGTCAGAAGGTATATTTTGCCCACTAATTTTCATAACCCTATTTGCTTGAGAGGAAATCTCATCCAGATGTCTCAGATTCATTTACATTAAACTCATCACCAGGTGACACTGTAACAGCTTTTGATGGCCATGAAGTCTTTTTTCACAAACCAGGCAGTTGCCTTTTGCCAGCTTTAAGTGAACGCAGGACCCCAGTTTGCATCTGGGTCCAAATTTAGATTCAGCAAGGATGGGGGAGTGTGAAGTTTGGCAACCCTACATTCTCCTGTCCCTGCTGAGGCACGGATGGGATTTTACAGAATTTGGAACGCAGATTTCCTAACGGTTCAGACGAATGTCACAACGCCATGGTTTCATCCACAGGAAGGACAATGAAACAAGACTCTTCTCTGTCTTTGTGATTTTTTTCGGCCCATTTTAAAAAGAAATGGGAGACAGAGTGAGGATAAGGAAGGAGTTTTGGAAGAATACGCAAACACACCCATGTGCACACACAGATCCATGCACATCCAAAAATTGTAACAACCTAATGATTCACTAGCACACCAGGGAATTTAAATGTGCTAAGTCCCTTGGCAGGCAAAGAGCCCCCTCCCCTGTTCCCTCTCCCTGTGCTTTTCTCTATCCACCCTTCCTCTCTGACATAAGGATATTTTTTTGGCACAAAAAGACGGCTCCTCGTCCCGTTGAATTAACTCAGCACTGCAAAACTAATTCAAAGTGATCTGTAGGGATATTTTATGGCTCATCAAATGTGTGTACAAGGGTGGATCTCCGAAACAACTGGGAAATGTTATCTCAGAGAAGTGAGTTGCTCCCGCCTCTGTTCCCTTCGGTCTCTGTGCTCTTAACATGTTGCAATTTATGTGTTTAAAAGGCTGTTTCCACTAGTTGACTGGTAAGCCCCAAGGACAGGAGTCAGAGCCTTCTGTACTTGACACTTTTCTCAGTCCCTGGCATGCAGTTGCTGCTTAGGCAATGTCTGATAAACGAATGGAGGAAGGGGACCCTTACACTCACCATAGTTTTCAGGTTACTGTACCACCGCCTAGATACAGGTGAATACATAATAGACATAAGAGATAGACATCGAGAATAAGAGGGAATGTGGAAAGAAAAGCATTTAAAAACAGCCTTTTAAACACATTTCTGTAAGTAGAACTGGAGAATTTAAATAACTCAAGCAAGTGGTAGCAATCCATAAATTTAAGCATTTCTATACATTACTCTTTGACAATATTCCATTTTCATGTTAGCAGGCATTTTAGGGTGGCAATTCCTTGAAAACTGACACTTCTCAGCCTTGCAATGATGCCATCATGATAACTTCCCTGCCTTTGGCACAATTGCAGATGCTCCGCAATTCCTTTAGTTCCATACTGACTGGAACCTTAAGTTAACAACATCTGTATGTAAAGAGGGAAAGGACATCATAATTCCCATAATTCTTTAAATCATGTTTTTTTTTCCACGTGCGATTAGATTTCCTAAGACATCCTGAAAGCGACATATTTGCTAGACCACAGCAGAGCTCTAACACAGAAGCGTGGGCCCCTGTCTGAAATGAAGGAAAGGATGATGTCATCCTCAGCCCACAAGGACTGAAGGGATTACAAGATTTGAAGTGGGATTTGGAAAAATCTCTGGTGCTGTGAATATTGGGGCTGCTGGCAGCCTCTTCACCTGGGAAGAAACGCCTTGCCCCCACCCCTCTGGTTATGATAACTGCCCTCTTGGCTCAGACGGTGACAGGTTACCTTTGGTCATTTTTTCCACTCCAGGTTTCAAGGGATTTGACTGTAGATCTTAATTTTTTTCCGCTTTTATTCCAATCTTTTGGACATGATTTGAGATCATGAGCAATCTTAAGTGTGCAGCACTATTAAACGAATGGTGCACTTGGCAACTGAGGAGCTACAATGGAGAAGCAATTACGGAGGCGAGGGGGTCTGTAGTCATTTGGGGATCACTTTGACCTTCGGAGGCCTGTACAGCTGTGTTTGGCTTACTAACTCATGTGTGACGGCAACCAGAAAGACTGCGAGTCAGATTCTTGCATCAAAATGGACCTAAATTATGGAGTATCTGAATTGTGAAAAGGGTCCTACTGGAGGTTGTGTAGAATTGTAATAATTAATAGACCTCTCTGGCCATGAAGGCACTTTCAATCCAGTGAAATCTGTCAAGAACACGTGGTGATTTTGAATTGTCTTAGCTTAGCCATTACCCTTCTCAGAATGCCCTGCTCTGTTTTCTTTGTGAGGGAGCCTCTGTGGTGCCAGGCACCCTGGTGCTACTTATACTGTCAACTGCTTTGTGGCTAGCACATGAGGAGGGGGCCAGCACCTGCACCCACAGTTCTCCCAACTCCTCCTTCAGCTTTTTAAATCTCTTGCCCTTGTTTGTGTTCAGCTTTCCTTCCTAACTACTGCTCTGACACAAGATATAGACACAATGGTCTGGCATTGATTTCTCTTCCTACTTCCTCAATTGTATATGGTCTAATCTCTATATTACCAGCTTCATCCCATGGCATTCATAGTGCTTCTACTGTTATAATCCAACCTTGATTGATATGGAAGGATTTTGGCCTATGTATTAGTCTGTTTCCTATTGCTATAACAAAACACTCAAAGTAGAAACTTTATAAAGAAAATAGGTTTCTTTAGCTCACAGTTTGGGAGGGTGAAAATCCTAGATTGGGTAGCCCCTTTGGTGACAGCCTCATGGAAGATAGCTTCACAATGTTGACAACACATGTGGAAGAGATTGCATGATGAGATAAGAAGCCCAAGAGAGATTCAAGGGCCATGCTTGCTCTTTTATGACAACTCATTCTCACAATAACTCATTCCACAAAACCAGCATTAATCCCTTTCAAGAGGAGTGCCCCAGTGCCTAACCACCTTCCACCAGGTCTCACCTCTAAAAGGTTCCATCCCCCTCATTGACTCACCAAGGACAAAACTCCCAATACATGAATGGCTGGGGGACACACTCAAACCACATCCAAACCGAAGCATTCGATATAAGGGGATCACCAGAGACTCCTATACATTTATGCCTAGACATTGCCTTGTTCATTATGGGACTTGGAAGTCACTTTATCCCCTTGACCTCATCTGTAAAATGAGTGCCTGATTTGGACCCGTGTTTTTAATTTAGTGTGTCATTAGACTCACCAAGGCTCTCATGATGGGGACAGAACCCCAAAAATGACAGTTCAGACCCATGAATTGAAATCTTCAGGGAGTGATCACCAGATTTTTATTCGACAGCAGCACCCCAGCCAGTTTACCACCAGGAAAAGCTGGGGCAAGGCTGACAGCCATGGCCGTGAAAGCTGGAATTCAGCCTATGCTTCACTCACTGTGTGTCCTGGTGTCCGGGAGGCACTGCTGGAAAATGCTGTGTGGACAGAGGTGACACAGAATGGGAGAGCAGTGTCTGAGATTGGGGCCTCTGATGACCTCATGGCTGTGGCTTGCTTGGTGCCTGGAAAAGTTTCTGTGCAAAGGTGCAAGATGCCCAGCTGGTAATGCCCTTCACAAGGATGCTCTGTGCTAGAGTCTTATCAGCCTTGACCTTGATCTTAGGCACACAGCTCCTGGGAATAAAGGAACTCTCTTGGTAGACAACCACAATATTTCACCAGCTCTGCTGCCCCTGAACCTACCTGCCTAAGGGAATCACAGTATTTGAAGACAATAACTTTAAACAATCGACTTTTTTGGGAGCTACACAAAGCTCCTAACAGTGCACTTTGCAACTGCAGAATGTAACTGCAGAATAAGCTGCATAATGTTGCTATCCCTGTAACTTTCCTGAATACAAAGAATAATGTTTGCACAGTCTGTAATCTAATAATGAGGTATATAAATAAAAGATTGCTGGCATAACTCTTTAGTCCTGCTTCTCCATCAGAAAGCAGTACTCCATCTGAGCCTAGCTATATCTTCACAATCTGTGTCTATGAGCCTTTATTTTTCTTTTCTTCCTTTGCCCCTCACTGAAATCTACTAGATTGGCAGCTCTGGTCACAGCAATGCTGGATTATATGGTCACTATGGTCCCATCTATATATGATATTCTATAATATGACACTGTGGAATCTGAATAGTTCAAGTATGAAAGCTTCATTACAAGGTCCTAACATTAAGTTTGCCCCTACTGACACCTTCCTGATAATTTCTCTTGGTGGTTATATTAGTCAGCTCAGGCTGCTTTAATAGAATACTACAAACAGGGTGGCTTAAACAACAGACATTTACTTTCTCACAGTTCTGGAATCTGGGAAGTCCAAGTTCACAAAGCCAGCCTGGTCAGGTTCCTGGTAAGGCCCTCTGCCTGGTTTATAGATAGCCATGTTCTGCTGTGTCCTCACATAGAGGAGATGCACAGGGAGACCATCTCCTTGGTGTCTCTTCTTATAAGACTGCTAATCCCATTATGAGGGTCCCACTCTTAAGACCTAATCACTTCTCAAAGGTCATCTCCAAATGCCATCTCACTGGGGTTTGGAGCTTCAAATATGAATATGGAAGGGGTACAATTCAGTCTATAGCAGCAGTAATTGAACTTTTGGTATCATTACAAAAGATCCAACAGAAACTTACTATGAAATTAACAATGCTTCAAAATTAACTTATATTATTAGTTTATATTATTGGTAATTACAACTAAAAATGTAAGTACACATGTAAAACCTTATTTAAAATACAGAAAGTTGGGGGCTGGAGATGTGGCTCAAGCGGTAGCGCGCTCGCCTGGCATGCGTGCGGCCCGGGTTCGATCCTCAGCACCACATACAAACAAAGATGTTGTGTCCGCCAAATACTAAAAAATAAATATTAAAAAAATTCTCTCTCTCTCTCTTTAAAAAAAAAAAAAAATACAGAAAGTTTCTGGGCTGGGGTGTGGCTCAGTGGCAGAGTGCTTGCCTAGCACGGGTGAGGCACTGGGTTCAATCCTCAGCACCACATAAAAATAAATGAATAAAAATAAAGGCATTGTGTCCACCTACAACTAAAAAAAAAATTTAAAAAAATAAAATAAAATACAGAAAGTTTCTTGTGCACATATAGATTTATGCTCTGCAGGATTTGATGACCTTGAGAATCATTTAAAAGCTTTGTCTTTTGAAATTACATGCAGAACTGTCAAGGAAATTAGTGTCATTACTTTGAGGTTATGGGTCATCTTTCTATGGGTCATAGAAAGGGATAATATCCAGGTTGGTTGCTCCCCATGTTCACCCAAACATATTGCTGAGTAATTTTAATTATTTCCAAAAATTATTACCAAGTAATAATCTCCCCAAATGCAGAAACTAGGCTGGCCTCAAACTCGCATTTTTCCTACCTCAGCCTCCCAAGTCACTGAGATTCCAGGTGCTTGGAAATACATAACACTTTTCAATTGTACACTTAAAAATATCTTGAGAAAATATACTTGAAGGGAATCACAGTATGTAAAGACAATTCTTTTTTTTTCTTTTTTTTATTGGTTGTTCAAAACATTACAAAACTCTTGACATATCATATTTCATACATTAGATTCAAGTGGGTTATGAACTCCCATTTTTACCCCAAATACAGATTGCAGAATCACATCGGTTATACATCCACATTTTTACATAATGCCATATTAGTGACTGTTGTATTCTACTACCTTTCCTATCCCCTGCTATCTCCCCTCCCCTCCCCTCCCATCTTCTCTCTCTATCCCATCTATTGTAATTCATTTCTCTCCTTGTTTTTTTTCCCCTTTCCCCTCACAACCTCTTATATGTAATTTTGTATAACAATGAGGGTCTCCTTCCATTTCCATGCAATTTCCCTTTTCTCTACCTTTCCCTCCCACCTCATGTCTCTGTTTAATGTTAATCTTTTCCTCCTGCTCTTCCTCCCTGCTCTGTTCTTAGTTGCTCTCAATATATCAAAGAAGACATTTGGCATTTGTTTTTTAGGGATTGGCTAGCTTCACTTAGCATAGTGCCATCCATTTCCCTGCAAATTCCATGATTTTGTCATTTTTTAGTGTTGCGTGATACTCCATTGTGTATAAATGCCACATTTTTTTAATCCATTCATCTATTGAAGGGCATCTGGGTTGGTTCCACAGTCTAGCTATTGTGAATTGTGCTGCTATGAACATCGATGTGGCAGTATCCCTGTAGCATGCTCTTTTAAGGTCTTCAGGGAATAGTCCGAGAAGGGCAATAGCTGGGTCAAATGGTGGTTCCATTCCCAGCTTTCCCAGGAATCTCCATACTGCTTTCCAAATTGGCCGCACCAATTTGCAGTCCCACCAGCAATGTACAAGAGTACCCTTTTCCCCACATCCTTGCCAGCACTTGTTGTTGTTTGACTTCATAATGGCTGCCAATCTTACTGGAGTGAGATGGTATCTTAGGGTGGTTTTGATTTGCATTTCTCTTACTGCTAGAGATGGTGAGCATTTTTTCATGTACTTGTTGATTGATTGTATGTAAGACAATTCTTTTTAAAAAGGGAGTTCAGCAAACATTTTGTATCTTAAGTCCTTCTGTGCTACTATAACAAAATGTCTTAGCCTGGGTAGCTTATAAACAACAATTTTTTTTTTTTAATTCTGGATGCTGTTTCCAGAAACTGTTCAAAATCAAGGCACTAGTAAATAAATTCAACTTCTGTTGAGGGTCTGTTTCTCAATTCATAGAGGACACAATCTCACTGTGTCCTCACATGATGAAAAGGGGCAAGCAGGCTCTCTTGGGGCTCTTTTATAAGGGCACTAATCTATTCATTCTAACCACCCCCAAAGGCACCACCTCCTAATACCATTACCTTAGGTTGGAAGGTCAACATGTAGATTTTTGGGGAGGGTTGTTTTAGTCAGCTTTTTTCACTGCTGTGACTAAAAGACCCAACCAGAACAACCGTGAAGAAGGAAAAGTTTATGTGGGGGCTCACGGTTTCAAAGGTCTCAGTCCACAGACAGCTGGCTCCATTCCTGGGGTCTCAAGGTGAGGCAGAACAACATGGCAGAAGAGTGTGGCAGGGGGAAGCTGCTCACATGATGATCAGAAAAGAGAGAGAGAGAGAGAGAGAGAGAGAGAGAGAGAGAGAGAGAGAGACTCACTCCACTGGCCAGATACAAAATATATACCCCAAAGCCACACCCCCAATACCCCACCTCCTCCAGCCATACCCCACTTGCCTTCAATTACCAATCACCACTCAATTAATCCCATCAGGTGATCCATCACTGATTGGGTTAAGGCTGTCATAACCCAATCATTTCCTCTCTGAACCTTGTCTCACATGTGAGCTTTTGGGGGATACCTCACATTTAAACCATAACATTCTGCCCCTGGCCCCCAAAAGCTCATATTCATCTGACAATGAAAAATACATTTAGTCCATTCTCAGGAGTCCCTATAGTCACAAAAGTTCTGAGGTTGCTCAAAGTTTAAGTCCAAAGTCTTCTCTGAAGCTCAAAGCAATCTCCCATCATGAACTCCCATAAAATTAAGAGCAACTTACAAGTATCCAATATATAATGGCACAGAGTAAACATTTCCATTCAGAAAAATTGGGGCATAGAAAGAACGGTAGGATCAAAGCTGAAAACCAATTGGGTATACAGGTTCTGTAGCTCCACCTGTGGCATCTGGAGCACATGGCATTGTGATTTTCTCTCCAAAGGGCTGTTGTAGCTCCACCCCTGTGGCCTTGTTGGTTGCAGCTTAAGTGGCTTTCTGGTTGGCGTGTCTCTGCTCTATTCCTGCAGCTTTCCTAGGATGATGTCCCATGTTACTGGCATTTCTTAATCTCGGGGATCTCCATTGCAGCTTTGACTTTGCCCTCACATCTCCACACTTCGCCCTCTCAGGGGGTTCATGCAGGGACTCTGATCCTGCTGCACCTTGCCAGGCTTTTCTTTGAAATCTTGGTGGAAGCCTCCATGACCCCCTCACCACAACATCCTGCATTCCTGCAGAACCAGAACCACAGGGTTGACACCCAGGTCTGCCACCATCTTGAGCAGTAGCCAAGCTTCCAGGGACCCTGTCTTCATCAACCTCCAAATGCCTGAGTGGCTAAGCACATTGAAAAAACCTCCTAAGCCCCTTTGTGCAAGAAGGGTGCCCCACTGGTCTCTTCTCAAGAGAATTTTTACTTTTACATCCTTGATTCTGAGATGGGTGTGTTCTTGCCAGCTCCTGAGATACCCTAAGCCACCTTTTTTATTGTCTCTGGGAAAAGTCTTCAGCATTTCTTTAGGGGAAGTATTAAGATATTTCTTTAACAACTTCAACTTCCTTAGCCCCCATTTTACTCCCACCTTTCAAGTCCAAGTTTTTCCAATCTTTTTTGTTTTGCTTTCTGCTCCTGAATCTCACATTAAACTTGCGTAAAAACTGTCAGCAATACCCATGCCACGTCCTGCATGCTATGCTGCCTAGACATTTTTTCTCCAGATTAAGAAGTCTATCACTTTTAAAATCAGCCTCACAGAAAGTCTCAGAATGTGGGGAAAATGCAGACAACTTCTCAACCAGAACATAAGACAAATGGCCTCTACTCCCAATTCCAATAATGTCTTCCTTCTCTTCGTAAGCCCTGTCTTCACTGTTCACAGTCCTATTGGCATTCTGGTCTTCTGAGCTCCCACCAGAATCAGCCATTTAGCCCCACTTACAACAATCTAAGCATTTCCAGTTTTCACTGCTAAGCATCTCAAAATTCCTCCCACCAATTCCAAAACACTCAAAAAGCTTCAGAACCACATGGTCTGGTTAGTCATAGCAACGAGCCCACTCTTGGTACCAATTACTGTTGTAGTCAGCTTTTTTCACTGCTGTGACTAAAAGACTCAACCAGAACAACTATGGAGGAGGGAAAGTTTATTTAAGGGCTCGCTGTTTCAGAGGTCTCAGTCCACAGACAGCTGGCTCCATTCCTTGGGGCTCACAAGGTGAGGCAGAACAACATGGCAGAAGAGTGTGGCAGGGGGAAGCTGCTCACATGATGATCAGAAAACAGAGAGAAAGAGAGATCTCCACTTGCCAGACAAATATATATGCCAAAGCCACACCCCCAAAGCCCTACCTTCTCAAGCCACACTCCATCTGCCTTCAGTTACCATTCAATTAAACCCATCATGTGATTAATTCACTGACTGGATTAATGCTCTCACAACCCAATCATTTCCCCTCTGAATCCTCTTGCCTTGTCTCACATGTGAGCTTTTCGGGGACACCCCACATTTAAACCATAACAAGGATAGACACAAACATTCAGACCACAGCACTTTGTGGTTAAACATTGACTAAATTGATTAAGTTAAATAAACATCTATTCTCCCAGCCTGAGTACTTTACAGGACATTAAAAAAAAAAAAACATTTTCCACTTCATAACTACAATTTGAAGGTTTCTGTGATTCCACATGTAAATCCCACTTTATATTCAAATGGTCATATAGTTTGGTAATTTTCTTATTCTTCAGGGGATCAATGTCCAGGTTCAGGACCACATAGCAAATCAGAGACTATAGCTGTCCCCAAGGCCAGGCAGAGTGTATAGGAGGTGAGGAGCTGAGAGGGAAGAGCAAGGTCTTCAGAGCCAGTCAGCACTGAGTCTGAATTCTGACTCTGAATTCCTCCCCTGCTGTGGCTAACATGCTATGGCAAACAATCGCCTGCCACCGTCCTTATCTATAAGACAGAATCGATAATGCCTACTTTAGAAAGTGCTGAGAATTTAGTTAGATAATGTAGATGTATAAGTAATATAATATTATGAAGAATACCCAGTATAGCCCCTGGGAAACACCAGGTACCCAATCAATGGTAGCTCTTAACGGATTCATAATTATTATTTTAAAAGAGAAGTTTCTATCCATCATTTGTAAATCCAAAACACATATCTGCTGCGAGGATTCAAGGGTCAGACAAAATTGAAAAGTACAGCTAAGAACCTGGGGCCAGGGAATCAGTTAGTGGAAGCAGGAAACATCAGAAACAGACCAAAGAGAAATTACTGTCCAGGAACTCACATTCAAGTGGAATCAAGTCTCCTAAATGGATTGAGGTGCATCAATCCAGGCATGCATAAGGAAACAAGGAGAAACCAGAGTGGGGGCAAGAAGTGGAGAGCAGCATATCCCATCCTGGACAGAGTCAGGGGTCTAACCCTCCCTCCCCTCCTGCCACATAAGTACCCTTTCCATTGTGAACAGGTAGATCTACCCCAGGATGATGCAGCGTTATGGGCCCTGGGGGGAGATCAGAAGGCTTTTTGTTTGCTGTCACAGGAGGAATAAAGCCCTTCTAAAAGGATATGGGCTATTCTCTATTGTTGGTCACCCTTTACAGCTCCCTGCCTTGTTCCTAGATCATCTTTACCTTCTCTGAGGCCCAGGATGCCAACCCTGTCTAGTGCCTCTCCCAATCCCCTCTGCCCCCTTGCTTCTTGTTGGATTTGTCCTCTTGAGACTGTGGATGAGAGAAAATGCAAGTCTGAGTATGCCTTTATTTCCTGCCCCATTTCCCCTTCTGTAGTGGCTTGACTAGTGTCCCCCCAAAGTTCACGTCCACCTGGAACCTTGGAATGGGACCTTACTGAGAAATAGGTTCTTTATGGATATAATTAGTTAAAATGAGGTCAGGCTGGACCAGTGTGGGCCCCAAATCCAATCACTATTATCCTCATAAAAAGAGGAGAGGATACACAGAGACAAAGAAAAGAAGGAAATGTAAAAACTGAAGCAGAGATTAGGGTGGCTTAGCCACAAGCCAAGGATTTCTGGGAACCACTAGAGGCTGGGAAAAGGCAAGGAAAGATTCTTCCCTGCAGCCTTCAGAAGAATTGGAGCCCTGATGACAACACCTTCATTTCTGACTACTGGGCTCCAGAAATGTGACAGAATCAATTCTGCTGCTTTTACTACCAAGTCGGTGGTAATTTGTTACAGCAGCTGCAGAAAACTAATACTAAGTGTCGACCTTTCTATCTTATATGCTCCCACCCAACACCAATTACAGCTTCTATTGGGCAGTCCCCTTTACATGGTGTCTTCATTTGGTTTCTTTCTCCCAAAAGGAGATGCTCAGAAAAGTGCTTGACTGAAGTTGATTTATTGTATGGGGAGTGGGGGAAGGCAGGAAGAAAAAGTGAGGAAAAGGAGAAGTGAGACAGAGGAGGGAGAAAACCCCCAAGAGAGGGGACTTAGTGAACAGTGACACCAGTGAGCCACCAGAAGCTCAATCCTACTGGACTCTCTGAGGAACCCTGGAGAATTCATCTCAGCATCTTCTGACCAGGAGTGGGGAAGTTGGAGCACTTAACCCCTGACAACCAACCTGGATAGTGAAGCTGTCCTGAGCGGCATTCCTTCCCCAGCATTTTAGCTCTGTCATATGCAAGAGCTGATCCAGTGCCAGAAACTGTGGAAAACACTCAGGCAAGGTAGCAGAGAGGACTGGCAGCTGGGTGGGAAGATGTCAGCAGAAAGGGAAGATCTCCTCACACAGATAAATTCAAATGCAGGCCAAGGGAATTCTGGGCAAAGCACCTCCAGCGTCTTCTGCACAGGGTACCTGCTCCTACTGGGCTTCTTTCCCTCTCCCCTGATGCACCAGAGTGTGAGTTGGACTTCCCATGGTTGTTGGTGCCCCGTTGCTTGTCTTTACCCTGCTCCTACCTCTACATTAAGTCATCTTTACAGTAAATTGTCTTCAGGCTCTCAACTACTCCTGTTTTCTATCAGAATCTGACCGAGAGTCTAACACAGGGATTCCTCAGAAGGCCTTTGGCTCTTTACACTGAAGCTCATGGGCTCCCTTAACACCGTGAAGCCCATCCATCACCGTGGGCCACGGAAACAATTATTCCAGGTGTGGAGGGACCTCATGCCTAGGGCAATTTGCTTTACCCTGGAGAATCCAACTTCTCTGTTGTTCCATTGTTGGTGATGTTGGTCATGGGGGTGCAGCTTATCTTTGAAAATTCAGAACACTTTTTTTTTGTTGTACCTGTAATAAGCTTAAATTTGAATTAAAAGTTTATCAAAGTAATCGGAGCCACATGGTAACAAGTAAAACAGTATAGAAAGGCTTCTCCAGTTTCACTCTCTAGGGGCAACTTATTTTAACTTCTATTTTTAGCTATTTTGGTGACAACATCTATAATTCTAGATAGGATATCTATATTACTAATTCTTAATTTACCAGTTTAAACATTATCTATTGGCCCTCCAGGGTAATAGACAAAAACAATCACATTCCTTCTCTTCCCTCCTGCTCCCAATAGTTAATATTTATGTCCTTATTCTTTTATGCATTAACTTTGAAACTTTACACTATACATAATGTGCCTATATAACTAATTTTATTCCATCAATTTGATTTTTATCTTAATGCTTTATTATGAAATATGTGTATAAAGAATCATATAATATCATATATTTTTGTAGGTATATTATATATATGTATATATACATATATATAATTTGTTGTATCTATATGTAATAAATAGTACTACCTTCTGTTTTAAAAGTGCACATAAATCTGAGCACAGTGGTACATGACTGTAATCCTAGCAGCTCTGGAGACTGAAGCAGAAGGATCACAAGTTCAAAGCCAGCCTCAGCCACTTAGCTAGGCCCTAAGCTACTTAGCAAGAACCTGTCTCAAATAAAAATTTTTTAAAAAGGGCTGGGGAAGTGGCTTAGTGTTTAAGCACCCCTGGATTCAATCCCCGGTTCCAAAAATAAAAAGTGCACGTAAATGGTATTATTACTATGAACGTTTTTTTAAAAAATATATTTTTATTTTATTTATTTATATGTGGTGCTAAGAATCAAACCCAGTGCCTCCCACATGCTAGGCAAGAGTCACAACCCCAGCTCTGATCATTTTATTTTATAATTTTTCTTTTTTTCATTAAACTTAATGTTTTTTTTAAATTTTTTGTATGTTAATACATGTGAGTTATTTTCCTTTCATTTTAATTGCTGCCTAAAATTCCTTCTTTGAATGTACCACAACTTATTTATTCAGGTCTTATTGATGGAAAATAATGATTATAATAATAACAACAACAATAACAACCAAAACACTGAGGGCCTACCATCTGCCAGGCATTTCTAAGTACTTTATATTGCTTAACTAATTAATTTGCCAGCAATTCCCATTTACTTGTGAAAAAACTCAGGCACAGAGAGGAAGTCTCATGCCAAAAATCTCAACAGTTAATAAGTGACCACCTGGATGCAAAGCCCCCTTTCTCAGCCACTACACAGTACTTTTTTTGTGATCTCGATTGATTCCTTTGAACCATTGCAAACACTGCAGCCTCTTGGTACTCATGTGTGAGAGGTACAGGAACATGGGGTACAGGCACCTTTGGTTTATCTAGACACGTTATCAAATTGTTCTTCAAAAAAATTGCTCTAATTCATGTTCCCATGAGCTTCCATGAACCTCAAACAGTATTCCTTGACCCCCTCCTTTATAAAAATGAGCTGATTGCTGTGATCCAAATATGGTTTCCTTCCAAGGTACGTGTACTAGAGGTTTGGTTCTCAGTGTGGAAGTGTTGAGGGGTGGGACTTCAACAGGTGGGGTCTCATGTGAGACAATGAGGTCCTCAGGGTTTCCGCCCCCAGAAAGAATTAATGTCAGTCTCGTGAAGTTAGTTTCTACACAAATGGGTTGCCATAAATTGAGGCCAGTCCACACAGTTGGCCTTTTCCTCATGCTGGTTCTCTTCTCTTTTCTGTCACATTGTCGTCTTACCAAGCGATGCTCACCAGAGGCTAAAGAGATGATGCTCACCAGAGGCTAAAGACCTGATCTTGGAATTTCATCCTCCAGAACTATGAGCTAAATAGACCTTTTTTTCTATAATGTACCCAGCTTTGCATATTTTGTTATTGCAACACAAAAGATTAATACGTCATTACCATCTTCCTTCTTTTCTTTCTCCTATGTTCTATCTTGTTGTTTCATTTTACCTTTTACATAAAGTTATTGACACATATTCTATATTCTCAATCAACATTTCTGTTTTGTCCGTATGTTGACTCTAAAAGTTGGATGCCAATGAGCAGTATATATTTACACATATAACCATTTCAATATTGTGCAATGCTTAGGCAAGCAATGCCTTGGAATTTCATTTCCTTCCCTGAAGGTCCTATATTCTCAAACCAGGACCACATCAAGTAAAAATTTCATATCATCAGAAACTAATGGAGCCTCCTTCTTTACATACAAAAGTTGCTTCAAATTATATGTTTATTGAACAGAGAGATTTTAATAGTTTCTTCTATTATTGGAATTTCTTACTGTCTTTTTTTTCTTTTCAGACTGTTTTCTATTATAATCTTTAAATATTATAGTCTTTTCTACTGAATGAGTTGACTTACCACCTACCCCAAAGCCTTCCATTTTGGATTCTTCTTTCCTGCCCCAGTCTGAGCTTGCTCTCTAGGCCAGCTATATTGCTCTCATCCTGGAGCCTTCTGTCCTTGCTTTCCTGGGTTGGAAAATGGTTTAAAATCTAGGTTGGAATGATTAGTTTATAGATTACATATCTTCTCTCTTTTTAGTTTACTCTCTTATTTTCCTGGAGTACATCCTTAAGTAACTTCCCACAGAAAGGAACATGAAAGATTGACTTTCAAAGTCCTCACAAGTCTGAAATGTTTCTACCCTTATACATCATTATTTGACTCGATATAGAATTTTGGCCAGTTCTAAGTTGTGGAACCCCCACGTGTCCAAAGGTGAAAAGGAATAGTATCTACATGAGAGGTCTTAGTTTTCTTCCAGATTGTCAATTCAAAAATTTTGGAGCAGAGCTGACAGATATTTTTTCCCTGAGTAAGTATCAACTGCCTGTGCTTTATGCACTAGGATGTTAGGAGATTGCAGTGTGTGCCAACAGGGGAAGTTGTCTAGTGTTCACTCCCGACTCTTGGCTATGCCTGTTTATTCTGAGCACATAGCTTCTTGATGGTCTTGTGAAGTACCCTGGCTCCAATCACATGCATGGACCTCCGGGAATATGTGTAGCCTCAACTCTCACAGTCTGTTTCATTAAATAGTCTTCTCCCACCCATTTTTCCATGCAGAAATCTGGTGACCATTTCCATCCCTACTGTGTTTCCTATTCTTTCAATTTCGTAGTTATATACTTAAATATTTTCATTTATTGGCTGTGTGGCCAGGGAAAGTTATTTAACCTTTTTAAACTTAATTTTCTCATATGCAATATGCAAATAATGGCACCTTGCTATGATTGGTATGAGGATTAAAAGAGTTGACGTATGTAAGGCACCAGAGCAGTACTCAGCTTTTGCCCAGCTCTATACAAGTTAGTTATCTTTACGATTATGTGGTGGGGTCTTGAGAGGAATAGAAAACAAGATTCAGGGGCCATAGTATTTAGATAATTTGCAGAGGGCTCTGGTCTCAAATGCAGGAAGCCCAGGAATGAGATTACTTGACATGCATAGATATGGTTTACTCTTTTTATCTCCCTGTCCCCTGAAGCAGTACTTTTTAAACTTTAATGTGCATCATAGTTCCCTGGGAACCTTATTAAGATGCAGATTCTGATTTAGAAGGTAGGAAGTAAGCTCCGTATCTGCTTTTCTAGCAAACTCCCCAGTAATGCTGATGCTGCCAGCAGTGTGTAGGTGTTTGTGTGTGCCTGTACAAGGGTGTGCACCACAAGTGTGCACTAGATGCCAATATGAAATATATTCTTCCTGTAAGTCACAGTTAAAAATGTTTGAAAACACTGTCCAGAGAAATATCTTGCAACTTTGCACTAAGCTGTCTCCATGAGAGATTCCTCCCATGCCAGCCTTGGGAATCAGAGATATTTTATTCAGAAAGCAAGAGAGCTCCACATTGCTCCTGATCACTCTGCAATAAAAGTCCCTCACAAATCCTTACAAATCCTCAGTTCTGTGTGTTGAGACCCCCCACAGTGCCTGTGATGGTACCTGGCATTATCTGAAGTCTGTGCTGGTTTTCCCAGCACTTTGGGGCTTCTGAGTTGGCGTCTCTTTTTTGCAGACCACCAGGGACCTGACATCCCCACCCCTTCCCTGGGGTATCTGGTTTCATTCTTTAGCTACTGGTTTAAGGTTTCTCTTCCTTGGAAGACAGGGACAGCTGGGAATGTGGATCTCATCCTGTCTGGGTTTTCCCCTGACAAGTGGCGGTAATGGCAGGATATGAGGTGCTTGAAGACCACTCATGATTCTATTATCACAGACAGCAGAGTCAGTAACGGAAGGAACAGGTGCAGGGGACTGGGTTTCAGTTTGCCGGCAAGTGGGAACAGCCAGCAGAGCAGGCATGATAATCAAGGATTTTAGGAAAAAAATCACTTGGGGGGAAAAGTGAATAGGTAGTATACAGCAGTGGTAAAACTATTTTTTATGATACTACTATGGTGGACACATGACATTATGCATTTGTCAAAATCCATAGAATGCACCAAGAGTGAATCTGGATCTCAATTATGCACTCTGGTTCATAATATTACATCCATATTGACTCATCAATTGTAAAAAGAGTACCAGTGATGCAGGATGTTATTTGTAAAAGAAACTGGGGAGGGAGCACGTGATAACTCACTATATTTCCTAATCAATTTTCATATGAATTTAAGCTACTAAAAATAGTCTATTAATTTACATTAATAAGTTAGAGATCAAAACTGGCTAATTTTGATCTGGGCTATTGTTATTATCCAAATAGATAAAATATAAAAAGTACAAAAAAAGGTTAAATCCAAATAAACAACAAAAAAGCAGTAAATAAATGTCTATACCATCCAACAACATCAAAACACACACACACACACATACACACACACACACACACAATTACTAGTATCCTACATGTATATATTCTCTTCTCCCCAACATCTTTCCCCAGATGTGCCAGCTGCTCTTGAGGTCTGTGTCCTTGCAGACTGTTTTCTATCCATAGATATATGTAAGGGGAATAATATATTCTCCAAATACTGTCATTGTGCACCCTTTTGGGTAGGCTGCTCTCCCTTCCTGAACTGCATCTACCATTAAGGTTAAATCACGAGACCTGGGACCAGAATGATGGGGACCCATGTGGGAAGAGGAAGTAGAACCTATGCCATCTCACCCAGGGAGGGTACATCAAAAGAAGAGAGCCAGACATTGGGTCAGAGGAATCCTTACTTCCTCCCATCTCTGGGCTGAACCTTGGGATAGTGAGAGTGTAAAGACATTGAGACAGACACAAAGAGACCCCAGACCACTGGGGCTAGTGATGCTTACCCAGCACCTCCTAGTGCTGCTGTGGTCAGAAGAAGTACCTCCTTCCACTGAATGCCACTCCTACATACACAGAGTGGGATGGAAACTTAGATGTTGGTTTACTGAAGTGGATAATAGGGATATGGTTCTTATTATAAAAAGTAATATGTGCACATGGAAATAATCATTTAAATGGAAAGGTATTTAAAAAAAAAAAGCAAAAATCACACTCCATTGCATTCAACCCAGCCCCATTTTTCATAAGTAAACAGTTTTCACTTGCTTTTAATATTTTTCTACATACTTCAAATAGCATGTTTATACCCTCTCCTGATTTACCAACTTTAAGAGGACACTATTGAATGTTGCTTTAAAAAATAAAAAAAAATTACTCACATTAAATTATCTTCTAACTTTAGCATGTTTTTATTTTTTAGTTCTGTTGGCTATTTTTGTAACTGTAAAAATATAGCTTTGGGGGGACTCAGTGGTAGAGACTTACTGAGCTGAGTTCTACCCACCCCCGCCCCCGCCATAGCACCACCAATTTTTTTTTATTTTAAAAATATAAGTTCTTTTGATGCAGCAACTGTAAATAAATATGAGGAAATATGTGTTCTTTTTTTCCTGTTCCATTCTGCTTCTACTAACTTCTGTCTGTATTACTATTTTTCTGTGACCAATGTGGATAGTGTTTATATTCTCCTTTGTAATTATAATCAAGTCTTACAAGCTTTATTTATAGAATGATTCTTAAAAAAATCAAAAGAGCACTGATGATAATGATTGTGCAAATAGCATTCACTGCTGATTGGGTAATATAGCTTAGCCAGAAGCAGTATATCGTAAAGGTAAATCATGGGGCTCAAAATAGCTCTGCCACTTGAGAGCTGTAAGACTTAGTATGGTTATTCAATCTCTCTGTGCTTCAATTTTTAATTTGGAAAAAAAACATGAGATAACAGCATCTATTTCCATAAGACTGTTGGAAGATTAAATAAAAATAATCTATCTAAAGTACTTAGCACAATGCCCAAAAGAGGATAAGAATTTCAATAAAAGCACATATTACTAATAATTCCTTGGTATCATCTAATAATTTTAGAAGTTATTATTATTAGGTGAGGTGAATGGATTCATTAGGAAAGTATTATAATTTTTGTGTTAGTAAACTTGTGTCAGGCTAAGGGGACTATTCTACATACCAAGTTGAAATGAATTATCCTGACACCTTCATCAGTTGAAAATCATCCCATAGATTAGCTTTGTTTTTTAGATCATGACTTTTTTGTATTTCCTGACATTTCCAATTGCTTTTCTGTTATCTTGTTCTTTCCCTTAATTTGAGAAGAGATTATAAAGTCGCTAACAAATTGCAAGAGACTTGGTTTCTGACTTTCCCGTTTTGGTCCCCTGTGACCTGGGTGTTTTCTATTTCCCAGAAAGAGCCTGTGTTCTACCTTTATGATATTTCCCCAACACACACCTATATTTATATTCTTTTCTCCCCTTCCCCTGCACTCTGCCATGCACATATAGTAAGCTTTTCATTCTGCATGTACTTACCCTGTTTTCTCTGTCTGTCCATATCCCACTCCCTTCTCCACAGAAACTGAATAAGGTGACAGTACCCATCACTTTGCAGCAGGGGTCATTCTTGTCCTTTCACCTTTACTCATCCTTGGGGATTCTTAATATACACCAGAGAGATAGATATCCTTTAGTGCTGGAAAGACCCAAATTGTACTCATTAATGCACTGGAAGTGATACAATATGAAACTCAAACTTGAATACATCAGATCCACAATCACTGTAAGGGACAAGGAAGGAGTATTTATGTTTTTTGATAAGAAATACTCGCTGACCATTCTGTATACCTTTGCAGATACAAATTAGGGAATGGGATCTGATTCAAAGCTCCTGGAATGTCTTAGGAATGAATATCCTTAGGGCACAGCTGAAGATTTTGCTTAATGCCAAACTTCCCTGATGACCGAAGGAAGGAGGAGGCACATAATAATAGACATAAGGCCTCCATAGGGAACTAGCGCCTGATGTTTCACGAAGCTTTCCAACAATGCAAATGGTGTCGGTTCTCCTACACTGACTGTGGTGTTCTAATAAATCAAATTATCAAAGCCTCATAAATGAAAAAAAAAGTGAAACAAAAACAAGTGAAGCAAGCATAGTTTGCTACTCTAACATCAAAGAATCCCAAACCATAAATCCATAACATTCACTTTCAAAAGCAGATGATGAAAAAATATGGAATGAGTTTCTTAGATTTAATTTTAAAGCAGCAAAAGTATGTGAAAACAGAAGAGAAATGCTGAAAAGCAGAAACCAGAGCAGAGGGCACTTCATTTTAGAATTTTTAGCTTCTCCAGGGAGCAAAAGAGCTTAGTTCCTTGATGGCTGAAAAACCATAGGCAGAGTTTGCAAGCTCTTTTTTGTATTGAGTCCAATCATTCAACTCCAGTCTGTAAATCAGATACCCAGGGGGTACATAACACATTATTAAATTTATGCAAGAGCTCTGAGTTCATCAAGGAAAATAAAGAAAGGTGCTAAATGTCACAAGTGATTTTGCTGGCAATCAAACCATCCAATGTTAAATTGATTTTTAAATCATACAGTCTCCTTTTTTTTTTTTTTTTGCAAAATCTCACTTGTAGTAGTAGACACTGTTCCATTATTATTATTATTATTTTTTTTTTTTGGTTTAACATATTTCATTCCTATTCTGATGACATTCCAGTTCCTTTTAGAGAATTGCTTTTCCCTATTGTGTGTAATCTTGGTGGGAAGTAGTGCCTTTCTCCTGCTCAAAAGCCTTGCAACCTAAGGGGAGCAGGTCAGTCTTCTCCCAGACTATCCGTGGAAGGGGCATATAAAAAGTCTGCAGCTCCAGTCAATGGGACAGCCTCTCTGGTCTGAGAATAGGATGCCAGCATATGAGTGGTAATGAGAATTTATTTTTCCTTGCTGATTAGTCTCAAGTTCCCATGAGTCCTTCCTGTTTTCCAAACCCATCATTGATCTGTCCCTAGTAGCCAACCAAAGCATCTTTCTTTCTTTCTTTTTTTTTCCTTACCTTAAGACCATTGGATTCTATTTCACTAAAAGAAAAAATTTTTTTCTTGAATATCTATCTACATGTTTGGCATTAAGGACCCAGAGACATGGTTCTGGCCCTCAGACTGACTGTAGAGAAAACTCTTATGTAAATAGGTTATTATATTGCAACAGAGGAGGCACCATCATAGAAATGAACAAAAGTCACAAAGGAAGAAGTCAGTCATCCCACTTAGGGAATAGAGCGATTGTTCCACCGAGAAGGCAAAGCCTGAGTGGTTTTGAAGGACAGGTAGGAGTTTGTCTTTGCAAGAACAATGGGGCAGGTGTTCCAGCAGAGGAAACCTCACACACAAAGACACAGAGGTATGGAAGACAAAGTCAGGAGTGGGGACTTCCAGGAATGAGGCTGGGGAAGAGCACTTGTGACAGGTGAGTTTGGATGGGGCTGAGTCTGCAACGTGGAAGGCTGTATTCAGTGCCAGTGGATTGGTATTCAGTAAATACCCAGTGGAGTGGGTGAAAAGAAAATCAAAACCATCTCCCTCAACTCCATGAGGTTTTAGAAACTAGTTGGGAAAAAGAAAAACTTAAAATAGAAAAACAGATGTTTCAAACTAGTCATAAATGACTTTTAAAGGGTGAGTTCAGAAAATGTAAAAGTACTGTCAGGGCCATATTTACGACTCAAAACAATTATTTCAAATCTCATGGGACTCCTATTTTGATAATTTGCTCTATCGATCAGAAGAATATCAGTGACACAATTGGGAATTCTTATTAACTTTAAAAATGTTGACACTAGGAAGTAGTTGAAAATTACCTTCTGCTGGGAGACAATTCTCCATGGATCTCTCAGATTTCTACACACCTTGCCAGCAGAGACACTGAGTGCCCTTTGTTTCAGACTTGCTATTTGAGGTGTGTGTAGTGGATGTCCTTGGAAGATAGATGTAATGTCCCCTACAGAGCAAAGGGCATAATATCAAACTCCTATTTGGCACTCAGCTCTGTGCTAGGCCTCATGGGAAATCAGAACAAAGAATAAAACATTCCACTGTATGTCAGGAGAGGTGACCGACACAAGAAACTGGAGTGAAAGCTCAAAATAATATAGTCAGGTGTTACATTTCATGGCAAACTATGTCCTTTTATTCATATTATTTTGGTATTTAGTAAGATGTTTTGAATGCTGTCAAATTTCAAAGGAGTCCAATATCAGTGAGGGCTCAATGATGCAGAGGAAGCCTCGTAGAGAGTCTTGTAATAGTTGGATGTCGTTTGTCCAAATGTTCACGTGCTGGAAGCCTGGTTCCCAGTGTGGTGGTATTGAGGTGGTGGATCATTTAAGAGGTGGGGCCTAATGGAAGGTAATTAGGTCACAGGGCCACCACCCTCACAAAGGATCAATGTTGGTCTCTGGGGAGTGAACCAGTGAATTAGTTCTCTCAAGAGAAAGTTCTCATAAAGTAAAGCCACCCCTTGGGCCCTTCTACACAGGGTTGGTTTTCTTTCTTTCTCTTTTTTTTTTTCCTCCATGTTGTGATGAACCTGTTCACTAGAGTCCAAACAGACGGGACAGCTGAATCTCGGACCTTTAGTTTCTAAAACTGTGTGCAAATTAAACCTCTTTTTAAAATAAAACACTCAACTTCAGATATTTTGTGATAGCAACAGAAAATGGACTAATCCAGGAACATCAGCTGGGCTATACAAGATGGGAGGTTTATAAGAGGGGGATAGAGGGAAAACATTGTGAAAGTTAGGAATGAGGGTTAAGGAGCAAGTTGGCACATGTCACTGCTTCCAATGTTTCCTATATTCATCCTCCAGGTGCCTAAACTCCCTCTCTGTGAAGTTTGGGTAACAAAGTCCTTGAGCTGGAGGGACATTATATGGATGCTATGCATCAGCAAATGTGAAATCTCTTTTGTAGTAACAGTGCTTAATAGATAATACAAACAGACTGATTAAATCAACAATTATTAATTGTCAAGTCTTCTTTTCTCTGAGCTAAATGTCTGTGGGTGCTATCAGGAGGCATAGAGAAGGTCCCAGTGCCAAATATTGTACTTTGTCCCAACAGTATCATTTGTCCATGCTCTTGAAGTGTCAGTTTCAGGATTCTTCACTTATAAACTGCCAGGCAGTTTAGAGAAGGCTTCTACCTTCCTTGGTACAGGAAGATACTATATTTATGTGTCCAAAAAAGCAATGAACACATTAACTCTTATAATCCTGCCAACCAAAATTCCTTTTTCATTTTAACATGATTCATTGCTGCATTTTTTCTCTATTCTGCCCTCATGAGTAGGAATTTAAACTAGAGCTTCAATTTTCTATTTCCAGATGAGAACTGATGCAAATAGCAGAGGATGGCTGAGCAGATTAGCAGTGTCATAGATGTAGGGGGTGGTCACCTATACTGGGCCCTATCACCCGACTGGGAAGACAGGCCATTATCAACATCATTATTGATGGTCTCCTGGGGCAGCTATCTTTGGCAACCACAAGTCCACCTCTTCCTCATAGCCCTGCTCCTGACCAGCATCTCTTTACCACTTGACCTCACCTCCCAACACAGGATAGGAATTTCCTTCCAGAACGCCTACAGATGCACTTGTCTCCACGGATGCCCATCCTTTCCCCTTCCCTCTGTGATCCAAGGCTGTGCTTTGACTTTCTTGGTTATCACTCCCACATCCCGAGTTCGCTCTCTCCTGTGTCTTTAACACTGCCTTGCATACTGGCTCTGCCACCTCAGCACAAATATCCTTTCTTTTTCATAAAACCCACCTGTTAAGGACTGAATGCTTCTGTCCTCCCCAATACATATGAGGAAGCCCCAGCCCTCAGCATGGCTGTATGTGGAGATGGGGCTTCTACAGAAGTAATTAAGAGTCAATGAGATCACAAGTGTGGGTCTATGATCCCACAAAATTAGTGTCCTTCTAAGAAGAGACACCAGAAAGCTATGCTTGTCTCCTCTCTCTCTCTCTCTCTCTCTCTCTCTCTCTCTCTCTCTCTCTATATATATATATATATATATATATATATATATATATATATATATATAATTATATATATATAATTTTCCCCTCTCTGCCCACTAGCAAGAAGGGGGGGCCTAGCAAGAAGGACACAGCATCTATGAGACTGAAAGTGAGAACTTACCAGGCTCTTACCATACACATGGTTCTAACAAGTTCTATTCTTTTAAAATTCAAGGCATCTGGGGCTGGGGCTGGGGCTCAGCACTGGCACACTTGCCTGGCCTGTGTGAGGCATTGGGTTCAATTCTCAGCACCGCATATAAATAAATAATAAAATAAAAGTCTATAATAAATGACATAAATAAAAAAAATAAAAGTCTATCAACAACTAAAATAATTCTAAAAAATAAAAATTCAAGTCATCTCTCTTGGGAAGTATCCCCTAACCTTAAATTTTAATTTGGATGTTGGCACACTCCACATAACCATTTTTTCACCTGTTTTTCCCTACTAGTCAATGAGTTTTTAGGAGGCAAGACCATGTCTCATTTGATTTTATATTCCCAGTAACTAGTACACTGCCTGACACACAGTAGGCTTTCAAGAGCTGACATGTGATAGGTCTCATGTAATAAAATGCATTTGGAATCCTCTCTTTTAGGCCAAAGAGATCTTTTTTCAAATCATAATCTATAAAAAGCTTGTAATTATGGTGGTCTATCCTGGAGGTGGGAAAATCCATTTATTTACGTGAAGTTGGGCAATAGAAAGTGCCACAAGCAGATGACAAACTTGTAGACATATCACAGAGTAAGTTTGGAAACAAAGACTCTCAAAAAAAAAAAAAAAAAACCCCAAAAACAGAGAATGTGTTGGCAGCCCTGACTTGAGAGAAATACTAAGGGAAGTTATTTAAGCAGAAGGAAAATAATACTAGATGGAAACATGGTAATTCAGGAAGGAATGCAGAGAAGTAGAAAAGGTAAACATGTGGGCAAAGTATAATGACCATCAACTGCTTAAAACAACAATAATAATGTTTTGTGGGATTCAAAGTACGCAGAAATGAAACACATGACAATGGTAACAATAGCCAAACCAGGGTAAGTGGGTGTCTTAGTGTGTTCAGGCTGCTGTAACAAAATACCACAAACTGGGTGGTTTCTAAACAACAGGAATTTATTTCTCACAGTTCTGGAAGCTGGGAAGTTGATGATCACAGCAGATCCAGTTCTAATGAGGGCCCACTTTCTGGCTCACACGGGTCTTTTCTTACTGGGTCTTCATACAGTGGAAGGGGTGAGGGGACTCTTTCAGACCTCTTTTATAAGGACACTGACTTCATGCATGAGGATGCTGCCCCCATGATCATTGACTCCAAAGGCCCCACCTCTTCATGCCATCGCCTTGGGGGTGAGGATTTCAATAATGAAGGGTGGGGGGACATACATATTCAGACCGCAGTTATAGGCTTAAATGTCATTAAGCTTCTTTCATTGTCCAAGAAATACTAGTGGAACCAGTTGACAGTAAACAAGGATGCATGATTATAATCTCTGTGGAAACCACAAAAGAATAATTGAAGAATATATAATCAACAAGCAAATAGGGTGTGGAAAACGGAATGATTTTTTAAGTACTAGATTAGAAAAGAGAGAAAGAAGAATAAAAAACAGATGGGACAAATAGTAAATGAAAAGAAAGAAGGTAGATTTAAACCCAGATGGGCAGCCATGGTTGGCCTCTTGTTCAGCCCACTAATTTCAGAAAAGCAGGAAAGCCCACCTGGGGAAGCAACCCAGTTATCATGGAGCAGGTGTGCAGAGGGAGGTGGAAAGGAGACGCTTTGTGCCCTAAGAGAACACAATGGAGGGATGTATTGTCAGATGAACTTTCCAGCCCAAGGACACTCCTGAACATGGAATCTCTGAGAGTGAAAAACCTCTGGTATCCTTACAGTAAACTCTCCTTCCTGAGCTAATTTCAGGCTGTTTTGTTCCAACCTTCTGTTGCAAACAAATGACCCCTGACTGAGACAGCGGTCATGGTCAATAGGAACCGAGATATATGGTCTCATTAGACTAGCCTCTGGGGAGAGAGAACTAGTGTCTTGGTCATGAAGCTTCTATCACAAGAATGCTTTTATATTCCAGGTTCCTGTCATGATCATTTCTGTGTGGGGTTTTTTTTAATGTATTCTAAAATACCAGATAATCACTCTTTAATTTGAATAGAAAGGTGGCATTGCTTATAATTAACAGAATATTGAAATGTCTAAAGTAAAAATGTTTCATGCTAAGAAAACAAAGGCCTCTTGGTTGATTTTTCCATCATAACCATCTGGTTTTGTAATTAATGTCTTGCCAATATACAAATTTTTTTTCTATGTAATCTTTTACATTCTTGCTGCATTTTCAATTAAAGTCTCTGAATTAAAACTTTGTACCATGAGTCAGCAGTTAAAGCAAACATGTTTTTTCCATTTATCTTCCTTTGGGAAAACCCAGTCCCAAATGCAGAATGCCTGCCATCCTTTAGTTCCTTTCATCAATCCAGATGTCCATAATTACTTCAGGAGGTTACCACAGTGGTTTGCCCTGCCATCTGACACCATTTTTCCCATGATTACTACAATGGCTTCCCTTGCCTTTCACTGTTTGCTACAAATACTCCTTTTCATAGTGAAAAATATAACCTGTGGTCTGCAAACGCTGGATCTGAAGACACCTCATGTTCCTGAGTGGCTTCACGCAGTGAGTGCCATTTCACATCCACACCGGGACAGAGAGACTATCTCTTAACAGTCCATTTTGGATGTGGTCATTCTGTTCTGAACTATCTTGCAGAAAGTCAATATTCTAAGGAGGGAAGCTGAAGTTCTAAAGGTCATGTACACAAGAGTCATGAGGTGCACACAGACATTATTAATGATAATAACCTCCAAAGTGTGGCCCCAAAGCCATCATGACCCTCATCAACATTTGGTTGGCCTTAGACAAATGGCCAGTGGGCCGTCTACTGCAGATGGATTACTAAAGATGTTAAGTGCAATAGTGTCTTGTTGGCTAAACACCTGGGTCAGAGGGTCAGCAAGGTCTGCCCCTCTCAAAGAAACCCTCCAAAAGCAGCCCATCAACAGCACACCTTGAACACCTAGCTATGCTGTAGACATTTCTTCCTGCATGCACCAACACCTACACACCTACACACACACACACACACACACACACACACACAAACCAATTTGGTGATGATAGTATAATATAAAACTTCATCAAAAATGTTACCACAACTCAATAGATTGGCCCACTTGCCATTTAAAACTCTACTATAGGACATACCTTATTCTAGGTATGGCCTAAAGTATTTATTTGCCCACATTTATTTATTTGCCCACGTTCTCTCCAGTTATCTCCTCATAACAACTCTGCAGACAGGACATTTTTAATCCCTACTCAACAGATGAGGAAACCTAGACTCAGAGCAGTGAACTTGCCCCAAATCCTATGGCTAGTTATGTTCTCTTGCTGTGATGGATTTTTAGACAGCAAAATTAATACTGTCTGAGAGTACTTGCTAAGGATTTCAATAAAGAAGAGAAAATCCTGAAATGATAATGGAAAATAGAAATAACTTCTTTTTAAAAATTAAGTCCAAATAATATGAGTTCAATTATCTGCTGCTTAAAATCTTACTATGTCATACAATAGAATAATACTTAACTAACAGAGTTACCTATACAGAATTCTGAGCTAACATGTCATCATTTCAGGCACACACATGTAAAATATTTTAGGGAAAGTTTCTTACTGTTCATATCCTTTGAACATCTAGCTCCCTGCCAATGACCTTGAAGTAAACTGGGTGCAAATGAATCTAACCATGTAGATTACATTCTTCTGGAATATATACAAGTTTGTAAACTAAGGGGAAAGAGCTTAGGAAAAAGTATATTTGGAGATTTGAACAAAACCAAATTACTCAGGAAAACATATAATACATATAATCTGCAAGAGTTCAACAAACTCCCAAACCCATCAAAACCAATGGCTCCCAAACAATCCAGGCCAGGCACACCAGAGAGAGTGAGATGAGACTTGAAAAATTCAGACCCAATGTGTTTAGTACTGTATATGTGGTTTCCAGAATTTTATCCACAGGAGCCAAAAAAATCTTTAAAGTTAAAAAAACAAGACCCTATTGGTAGGGCTTGAGGAAAAAAAAAATGAATAAGTGCATAAAAACTGATTATCTTAACAGACTTAGTCAGGAGAGATGTGGAATATATAAGAAATAATAATAATAATAATAAATCCATACTTTCTTCCCACTGTTATTGAAGCTGCTTGGGGAATTTTTTTCTTCAGTCCAAAGGACAGTCAGTCTTTCTCTTTCCTTTGTGAATCCTTCCAAAGTTTTCTGGGGACAGAATTATATTCACCTAAACCCTGACCTCAGGCCATAGAATCAGGCTTCTTATTAATAATAATATTTTTTGTTGTTTGATTTTAGAAATTTATTAATTCTGTAATTTGCCTTGTGTTGAAAGCTATTGCATTTATATCCACAAGCTTATGGCTTGAACTAATTGTTTAGAAGTTTTTTTCTCTCCTAAATTACAGGCTCATTTACTTAATCAATGAATGAATAATTAATTTTAGTGCTTTGGCAATAAACAAGGTATCATAAATAGAGGGTGTATTAGCCAGCTTTCCATTACTGTAACAAATACCTGAGGAAAAACAACTTAAAAAGAGGAACTGTTTAACTTGACTCACAGTTTTAGAGGATTCAGTTCATGATGGATTCACCCAGTTGCTGTTGGGCCTATGGCAAACTAGCACATCATGTCAGGAAGTGCCGGTGGAGCAAGCTGCTCACTTCATGGTGGCTACGAAGCAAAAAGAATGACCCTGGTGTACCACTCTCCTCTTAAAGAGCACACCCCCAATGACCTAAAGCCTCCCATTAGTCCCCGCCTCTTAAAGGCTCTATCTATCACCTCCCTATAATGCCAAATTGAGGACCAAGTTTTTAACACACGGGCCTTTGGGGGACATTTAAAATCCAAACTATAATAGACGGTAACTGGGGGTGAGGTGTGGGTGCTACTTTAAATCAGGTGGTGGGATGGCATCTCTTGAGGAGGTGACACTTCAGCAGTCAGTCAGCAGATGAGGATTCCAGCCCCAGGGAATAATAAGTGTGCAGCCTCAAGGCAGTAGGGATCTTTATGACATCAGAAAAGAGAAAGGTCAGAAGGTGGTCATTTTTGCAAAATTTTCACTTGCAGTTATTTCAAAATTTTGTTTTTAAAAAAATTTTGTTTTTAAAAAAGAGCAGGTTGGCAACTCTTTGGAGAACAGATTAACAGGGTTGAGCATGGAGGCAGAGATACTATTTAGGAGGCTAAGCAGATGTTCAGGTGGGAGAGAAAACATGGATCTACCTTTTGGGAAATGATATGAATACTGAAGTGGAAGAACAGTGAAGTTGACCCCAGAGCCCAGAGCCTGGGACCTGTTACCTAAAGTTTTCTTCAAGGGCAGAGAGTAAAGGTAGCTAGAAAATTCATTTTATTCAGAAGGCAATACCATAAATTATTATTTATATTCTATGTGGTGAGTATATTATTATTTGTAATATATCAGTCCAATAATCTAAATTGGGCATTATTAACTCCATTTTGCAGACAAAGAAGTGGAGGCTGAGAAAACCTACAAAAATGACTTGCCCAAGGTCATGAAGATAGTAACTGATGAAGATGAGATTTGGTGAAGTCCCTGCTTTCTTTATAAAAAAAAAAAGGAAGAAGGAGGAGGAAAAGAAAGGATAGAGGAGAGTAAGGGAGAAAGAAAGAACACAACAAGGGCCACCGGGTTGGGAAATGATGCAATTATTACATGAAAGATATTGTAAAAATTATATCAGTGAAATTTCACCGATTGGGGGGGGGTACTCAATATATATTAGAAATTAATTTTAAACATTAACTCAAATTTTGGCTGACTGCATATGATGATGAGAGGTGGAAGAGAAAAAAGCTACTACAGTCAAACTTTCAGAAAGCAATAGATTAATCAGGTCATGGGCGGGGGCAGGGAGGAGAATATCAAGTAACAACCAAAGAGAAAGGAGTGGGGAAGGGAGGGAGGGAAAAGTGTCCCCCTTCCACAGCGGGAAATCAAAACCCTTTCTGAAGAGGCCCATTTCCAGTGCAGTCTAAGCTCCAGGCGGCCTGGAAAGGCCCTCCACTTCCGACGCCTCAGGGAAGGGGACTACATTACTGGACACAGTTCAGTCTGCCCTTTGACTGCCTCTCCCTCAACTGAGGAGAATTTTGCAAAAAAAGAAAAAAAAAATTAAGAGCTTTGCCTCGTTCCTGTTACTCTGTTTTGTAAAGAAACAGTGACCCCGCGTGAGATCTCGGAGAGGTCAGGGCCGGGACACCGGCTGGTGGGGTCCCCGCTGATTCCCAAACACAGGCCACCGCCCCCACCCCCCTACCCACCCCCGGGGCAGGGGCCCCAGGAAGCGCCGCACGTTGCGTTGGGTTGGTTTGGATGGGAAGGGGCAGGTCGTCTGCGGAATCCCATCTCCTCGGTGGCTGGTGTTTTTGTTTTGTGCACCGCTGGTGTTTTCTGTTCAAACTTCACAAACGTCGCGGGGTAAGGGTCCCAGATGCGGCAAGTCCCGGGAGACCCGTAGGGTAGGTCCTGGCGGCCGGGCAGGGTCCCCGGCCAAAGCAAACGAGCCGCGGCGCTGGCAGCCTGGGGACCGGGGAGGCGGTCTGCCGGCCGCTCCCCCGGGAGCCGGAGCCTGAGCCGCTGCACTGCCGTCCTCGGTTTGCAGCTGCCGGTGGCCCAGAGCTGAGCCGCATGCTCCTAGGCTCCAGCTCTACTCCCAGTCCCCAACCCCAGCAAGAAGCTGAGCAGCCCAGTCTCCCGCCCCTGGAGAACCCTGCCTCTTTCCCCAACTGGCAGAGGCAGAGAATAAACCAACTCGTGTCCCCTGGGCAGGACAGCTCTAACAAGTACCCTTGGGGTAAACCCAGTGGGGAGTAGAAACAAGTATAAGAGATACATAGGATACATACTATTCATTATCTCATTAGTAGAAATCACATGTATCACGTACAACGTACTTTGTCTTAATCCTCTCAACAAATTAACCTGAAACTCAAAAGGGCTGTCATCTGTTCAAGGTCACACAGCTAGTAAGGAGGATGTTGAGAGTCAAACTCAGATCTCAGTTCCAAAACCCCTGCCCTCTCAATTTGTATTCACGAACTGAGTTGACAAATTGATTAAGCATCTACTAAGTGCCAGCAAAGGACAAAGACGGTCAGAAGGTCAAGACTCTGAAAAGATGATGGGGATCTTTGCTGCTTCACACTTTATATGGAATTCAAAATGAAATTTGGTTGTTTCTTTTTTAAAGATTATAGCATTTGCAAGTCTGCTGAAATTAAAATAGCATATTTGACTTTTTATTTTTCTGATTGAAAAGTTCTAAATATGGTCACTGGTACTAAATTTCTCTGTCTTTTAATGCACACAAAAAATACTTACCTAGGTACTGCAGGCCTGGGTACGATGGAGGACAAGATGGATGTTCCATCCTTCTCTTGAGGGAGCTTGAAGCATCAGTGCTGGGCATTACACCTACAAGCATGCAGCAGTCTAAAGGGGATGCTGGTGGCCAAGCTTCACCCTTCTCCCCAGGGATCTGGTCTCCCAACACCCACTATGTTGTCAGACCCCAGAGTACATGGGAGGCCAGGGAGCAGGGTTGACAAAGCTTGTGCTCCCTGGGGTAATTAGGCCCAAGTTGCCCACAGGTGCTACACAGGTGGTCTCAGCCCCCAGCAATGACCTAGGAAAAGCCCTTGGGAGTCCTCAGCTGCAACCAATCCTCCAGGCTGCCTGCCTTCTTGAAAGACTCCAGATTTCACTTATTAAACATATTAATCTGAAGTTAACAATTTGTGCTTGTTTCACTAAATGGCTGGGAGAGAAGAATGTAAGGGAAAAGAATTTGATCTGATGGGAAGGCTTAACCCTGATGGACTAAGTGGCCTCAGGATCCTGACTTTTAAAATAACTGGAAGTGGAGGGACTGTTCACAGAAGTGGAGAGTCAGAGGGTAAACCTAAGTGGAGTTAAAGAAACACAAACAAAACCCATCCCCTTCTCACCCAGACCTGCCATGTGACTCTGAGGACATTGCTTACTGCAGTGACAGCATTTTAAACAGCTGCCCAGAGGGGTTTTAAATAGACTTGATGTAATTCAATGATTTATGGAGCATGGGTTACCAAAATATTAAAGTTCTGAAATATCCCCAAACCAAGACCATGGCCCCAGCATTACCCACTCCGAACCAAGCAATTCTCTGCTGTTGGACTGTCCTGTGGCGGCTCCTTCAGAAAAACTGTGGCTGCTCTGAAGGAGGCGCCAGAAAAAGATAAACAACCTCTGATGAATAGAGACGACCTTCCACATAAAAACACTCTCCCAGTCTTCAACGACCTAGTCCACAGAAGGCACCAATCTTCAGGAAACAAGCCAGGCAATTATTATTAATTGGTATATCCAATCCAAACATTTGGGGAAAGTGAAGGGGACTATAACAAGAAATTAATCTGGTTAACGAAGAGCCCTTAAACCTCTACTTTATAAAATAAGACCCAATTATGCAAACATTTTACAGCCCTAATCAATAGTCCCCTCAAATGCAATGGTCTGAAATTGCACACAAGTCTGGAATTGGAGATCACTGCCATCCTTCCGTTACATTCTCTTCATTACACAAGAACAAGCCTCCTTTTTTTCTAATCCTTGTGTGTTCCTCCAGCCTCAAAGAGAACACTCTGAACCAGAGGCAGGTCTCAGAGAATCCTGACAGTTTTGTTTATTTCAAAAATGATGAAAGATGACAGGCTATCGTATTTCGACTTGTAACTTGATCGTTTGCTTCAGGACTTCCTATTAAGATTAATTTGGAGACAGGGAAGAACAAGGAGAAGGAGGAGGAAGGGGAGGAGGAAGTGGGCTCAGAGAAGGCAAAGAAGAGCTATTAAATGCTCTTCCTAAATGTAAGGGAACTGGATTGGCAACCTGGTATGTTCTTTTTACTTAGCCAAGGGCCAGGAAAATGCTGAATGAATCTCTGTGTGGGTTTTTATCTTAATGTCCCTTATATTTTAAATGAATATTTTGCTGAAAAACTTTACAGTATAACCCATTGATGATAATTCTTCAGGTGTGGATGAGAGCAGTAAGAAAGATCTTCTGTGTGTTCTGTATTAACACCACATCATCAGCACCATCAACACTGCCACCACCTCCACCATCATCATCACCACCATCACCATTATCACCACCACCTCCATCATCACCACAGCCACCATCACCATTATCACCACCATCACTTTCACATCATCACCATCACCATCACCACTCTACCACCTTCACCACCACTACCACCTCCAATATCACCACTACTCCACTTCACCATCATCGTCACCACTTCCACCACTACAACTTCCATCACTACAACTCCATTATCACCACTACCACCACCACCTCACTCCAAATAAGGGTGCATAATTTCTCTGGGATAAACTTTGTATACCCAAAATAGTTACTTGCTTTCTTCCAAAACCAATTAGACTGTAGCCTTCAACTTTTCTATTTTGAAGGAATTCAATTTCATCCTCAAACAAAGTCCCTGAAACTGAGTCTCAGGGAGAGGGATTCTTTTGTGAAATTTGCCTGGTTGGTGCTGGGTTTATAGTTGGGAAAAGCCAAGATAATAAGGCAACAAAGAATTCCTCCGTCAGGTGGACTTGGGGGAAGTCATACAAGATTTTCTGCTCACAGACTTGGGCACAGAAGACAAAGTACTGGGAACTTTAACTTCACATAGAAACCAAACACAGAGAGCTCTTTTGAAAGATACTCAAGGTCAGTGGACCCAAGCCTCCTATCCTCACCAGCCAGAGCCTTAGATGGGACAGAAAGAAGGTTTTATATCAAAGGCTAATGTCCATCTATTGAGGGTAAATTCCTGGAACACTGTATTGAAAGGGATGTGTGTGTGTGTGTGTGTGTGTGTAAGCTCAACAAGAGCAGAGAATACAAATACCCTCCCCCTTCTCGCATGAGTACATACATACACACACACACACATATTAGTGATTGGTTATAACTGTGTAGAAAAAGGAGGAAAATGGAGAACTTTCTACCACTTACCTTCCATCTCCATTGCTTCCCTCTCTTTTCCCAGATAGCCCATGAAGCTAGTAATTCTTCACTTACACTTATCACATCCGAATGCACTAGCCTCAGAGGCTTAATACTGTCTTCTGAAAACTTGAAAGTCCATTACTAATACATAGGTCATTGGTTCACATTACCAAACCAGATAAAAGCCTTATTTAAGGCCTTGAACACTACCTAGATGCACTCTCAGTGTCTTCACTACGCCTCTTAGCTTGAATTGGCTTTAATCTCTGAGTTGGTCAGCTTTCCGTCACTGTGACAAAACACCTGAGATAAACAGCTCACAAGGAGAAAAGATTTATTTTGGCTCACAGTTTAAGAGGTTTCAGTTCATGATCAGCTGACTCTACTGCTTTTGTGCCCATGGCAAGGCAGAACATCATGGTAGAAAGGGCGTGATCTATTCACATCATGGAGGCCAGGAAGCAGAGAGAGAGGGGCGGGGAGAATCTGGTCCCAATATCCCCATCAAGGGCATTCTCCCAATGACCCTACTTCCTCCAATTATGCCCCACCTCCTAGAGTGTCCACCACCTTCCCCCATAGCATTGCAGGCTGGTGACTAAGACTTTCTCAAATGGTCTTTGGGGGATATTTAACATATAATCCATAGTAATATCTCCCAAGTCACTTTCTGTGTGCCACTAGCATGGCTATTAGAAGCATTAGAACTCCACTCATGGCCTCAGGACTCCACTAGCTTTAGTTGGGGGAAAAATATTCTCAGGGAAGTACTGTGATTAGCTGAGCTTGAGCCATGGATCTTTCAATGCATCAATTATAGAGGCAGAGGGGGAACATAACAGCTTTAGTCAGATGCTCATCCCTCAATTCATTATTATGGCCAGAGAGATGAAGTCCTACAGGCAGAAGACTGCTCCAGCTCATGGCCTATGGCTGGATCAAGAGGCGAGTAGAGGAGGATGACTTGATACCTGCAAAGAAGTGTTAGCGTAGAATAGCTATGGCTAAGTCCCACAGCCACAACAATATGAGCCTACTTCAGAAGTGGTTTGAGGGCTGAGGATATAGCTCAGTTGGTGGAGTGTTTGCCTTGTATGCACAAGGCCCTGGGTTCAAATCTCCAGTAAACCACCAAATTTAAAAAAAAGAAAAAAACAGAAGGAATTTGAAAAGTCTACAATATTATATTGCCCAACTATTGATAAATATTATAATTGATAAATATTGTCAATAAATAAAATACTTGTTCTTGGCCCTGAAGACCCTGCCTGTTCTAGAGACTGTTGTGGCAGAGATGTTTCTAAGCTTTAACCTAAAGTGCAAACAAACAAACAAACAAAAATCAAGGATAGAAGTAGGGAATATTTATAATACAGATTCATGTTCCCAACCTGGAGATTGTTTTGCTATATCTAGGGCCCAGGATTTTATGCTGTTAAAGTCCTTTCCCCAGGGTAATCTTGACATTGCAGTTTTACAGAGTATACTTCCAGAAATACAGGTCCAGCACCTTGTTGGATACCATGACCCAAGGTCAGATGCATGGCCAAGTGCTGATGAGAGTGGGAGTGGGCACAGTAAGAAGATTCCAGCCGTTTCCAGCTACTTCACAGATGTCTCCTGCTATTTAATTGCAGGTTGAAGATAAGAATCCTCCTACACTCAGGACTTTGGTCCTAAAATGCCTTTTCATCAAAGTCTTAAAAGCCCTAGGCATCCATCTCCTAGCTACCCTACTGCTTCAGGTTCCCAGGAATTCAAACTTGCCTTCCTCCCTACACAGAATACTGTGGTCCTCTACCCAGATTCCCCTTTAGGGCTCATGTCTCATTCCCCCAGCTGCTGAGAATATGGTGGGTGAAGACCCTTAGTTGCTACCCTTGGACAGACAGCACTTCATCTAAGGTCATATTTCCTAGCAGCAGTCTGTACGCAGTGACAAGTCTCTCCATGCAGAGGCATAAAGGAGGCCTGGCTCCTTTCCTCGAGGCAGTATACCTCTGCACATCTATGCTATTCCTGTTGCCATTGCAAAGCCCTGCTTCCAGGTGTGGGTCTTGAGGGCCTTTTGTGATAAACCTCCTCCATGCAATTTCCATTTCACAGTGGGCTTCCCCGGAAGCTGACCTAAGACCCAGCCCAACCACAGCACCCCATCCTCCACAATGGCAGCCTCCTTCCTCATTCCAAAAGTTACCTGTTACTGTTTTCAAGTAAAAATTAGTTCAGCTCCAAAGATGATGGAGATAATCTAGAAGACCTTCTAGATTGTAAGTTTTCATTTCAGGAGAAAGGGAATGATTATAAGGATGGACTTGTAGGGACAAAAGTTTGATACTTTGATCCTGGCCAGTCAAATCATCTCAGAATAGTTCAGGTTCTGTTCATATGTGAGCCGTTGCTTTCCTAGGAGGCCACAGGAGGCAGTGCAGGACCAGGAGTTTGAGGAGTCGGGTGTGTGTAGAAAAGGCAGGGAACTCTATTTTTCTTGGAATAGACAGGGATGGGGAGGACCTTGGGGAACTGAGGACAGGCCAAGAACAAATAAATTCAGCTCTGAGAAATGTTAAAAGACAAAATTATGAAAAACCTAGTTTTGTAGATCTTTACTAGTTTTATTTGTGATTTTAGAATTGAACAGTGGTCTGGACCAAAAAATTTTTCAGAATGCTCTGTGCCCCACCATATGGACCAAGAAACACACAGGAAACGGACATGAGGCAGACATATAGCCTGATTGATTACAGCTCACTTGTAATTGGCAAAGATTCTGTATTTTTTACAAGAGTAGAATACAGTCTTTTTATGCATCGAGCTAGCTTAAGTTCACCATGTATGGAGAAACACTTGGACCAGACTTAACAGAGGTGCCATAATGTACAGATGAAGCTCTAGCAAGGACTCTGGAGCCCTGGAACCTACTCGTGGCTTTGCCAATTGTAGCAATGTGCAAGAGCCTCCTCTATGAAATGGGAGTGACTACCCAAATTTTCTCTCTCAGAATGAGATAATGCATGCAAACAACATGGAAAAGCTACTCTGCCTGTAGTCCTAACTCTTCCATGATTCTGAACCCTATACTCTCTGTCAACACTCCTAAAACCATGTAGAGCTGGAACCCAGTACTTTCTAAAACATTTTTGTGATAACAATTATGCCACTTATTGGGCGCTTACCTGGTACACTTCTTGCTAATGCCCTCCATAATAGATCAGGGAGGAAAAGCCCAGTAGTTCAGGTACATTCTTGGTGACAACCTTGTGAGATGTTTGTTGTTTTACAGAGGAAGAACATGAGATGGGAGAGCTTTTCAACTTCCTCAGAGTCACATATTTAGCAAGGGAAGGAGTTAGGACTTGAACCAGCTGTCTGTTATCAATGCTCTTAGACACTAAGCCAAACTGTCTGAAGAAAAAATGATTCCGATGACTACTTAACTATGTCATTTTAGGAGAAAACTGGGTTTTGAGTAGCTGGGTTGTGTTTCCCCTAGGTTTGGATAAAGGGTTAAAAATGCAGGGTCCCGTCCAAAACACACTAGTAACTTTCCCCTTTTGTTGCATTCCAAACACATATGTACTTTCCGACTGCTCCAGGGGTTGTAACATCCTTGCAGAGGCTGCGGCTTATGACCTATCATCACCTTCAAGATCAGCCTAGAAAGTAAGAAAAATATGATGTGAGAATTTTTCTCTCTCAAAGCCAGTCTTAGGGAGCTAGCCATTTTTAGAGGAAAAGCAGGATTGTTGAAGGGCCAATACACAGCGGGTTTATTTTAACCCTATGTGATGCAATAATAATAATAATAATAATAATATATTTATATAAAGTTCTGCTTAAGAAAAGGCTGAGGACAATTGGGAGTTGGCTGGCTTGGGTTTAAGAGGTGGTATGCAGCAAAACAACCAGCTATAGTTCTTTGGGGGAAAAGAGGTCTAAAAAGAAAAGAAAGCTCCCTAGGTTTAGGAAAGGGCAATGAAGCATATGAAGGTGTGTGGTATTATGCCAGAAGCAAAAGAATATTCCACTAAAATCACAACCCTAGTCATATGTTATTACTTATGCTCAGGTTGACAATGACTGGCACGGGGCATGAAACAAGAATGTCTGGTTCATGTAGCATCACTCTATGCTAACAGGAAATCATGTTCTTTTGATTCTGTTGATTGGTTTCCTGCTGAAGGCCATCCATGACAGAACAGAGAGTATACAAGACTATTGTCCAATTTCCATTTTCCCCAGTGCTTCTTGCTTTTTCTTGCAGGGGAAGCTGGCAGCCTTCATTTGATATAATAGGGCCCCAGTCAGGCACAAATAATGCCTGCAAGATTGGTTGTAAATGTTGCATTTAGCAGGTTGCTTAGGGAAGGAAGAAATCATTGAAATGCAAACGCATACACAAGTTCAAACAACCCCAGATGAAGCTCCATTTGTTCAGCAGCAAATGCATAGACTTGACTCATTCACTGCCATGAAGATCAAGGGCCTGCCTCACAAGGTAGCAGACCTGCCTCCCACGGAGCCCCTTGGACATGTTTCAATAGACTGGCAAAAGGGAGGGGAAGAATGAGCCATGTGAGTATTGGATGAATAAGTGAGTATTGGCTGAGTTTTGGGTCTCTTCCTTCATGGTTTCTAAGCCATAGCTTCTTGGAAAGTCACAGTTCTAGTAGAGTGGTTGGGCTTGAGCCATGTTGGTTACTCAGCATCATCTACCAGCCCATGTCCGTGGGCATGTGTGGGATTCTCAATGATCATGATTGGAATGTTTTTAAAAATTTTTTTAGTATTTATTTTTTAGTTGTAGTTGAACACAATACCTTTATTTTATTTATTTATTTTTATGTGGTGCTGAGGATCGAACCCAGGGCCTCGCACTTGCTACTGCTGAGCCACAAACAGTCCCTCATGGTCAGAATTTTATATTGATGTATATCATGCATAGTTTCCATTGATTTGACTTCAGAATGAAATTTTAATCTCTTCTTTGTTTTTCTATTACCTTAGCATATTGTCTGTAATAAAGTAACTCATTGGAAAATGATAAAGAAATGTACTTCATGTTAATAATGGACTTCAGCAAAATCATAACTGCCAGGGCATCTCCATCGTAAGCATTCCTCTTTGTCTCTGACCAATCAGTGGCTGCCAGGCAACATATAGAATCTCTCCTTCTCTATAACCAGAGACATGATCAGCCCCAGAGGCTCATCTTGAACATCTGTCTTATAGCTCCCCACTGGCTGGGACCATCATGCTGCATACCCTGTTTCAAAAATAATTGTAACAACAGTAATTATTTATGTCTAGGTAAGAAATAATAGGCCACATCACACAGCATATGGAGGGTTAAATTATAGATATTCACTCAATCATAGATTCTGCTGAGTCTGCCTTAATTCATCTCTGTGGGTGGCCACCCAGGTAAGAAAGATTTCTTTCTTAGTCCTAATCTACGAAATCTAAATCCCTTTTGTCAGAGCTATAGGTACAATATCCCTGTTCCCCTTATAATATGCACACACTTACACTGATCATACACACATACTTCTCTGCAGCCATCAAAGCTCTGATTGACTTTGGTGGGTATTGGGGAACCATGGGGGAAGTGGCTAGGGCCCGTGGTAGAGCCTTAGAGAGGATAACTAAGACCTCTCCAGCTGGATGAAGTTTCTTGGGGATGTATAGGAATAGGAGGGGGAATCTGAGCCAAGCCCCCTCCTGACTACTGGTGGGGCTGGGGAGTGACAGGGAACCTTGAGAAGCCAGCCAGGTAGATGCAGTGAGGAAGAAGGGGGTGCTGGGGAGGGCTGGTGGAGCTGCACCTTCCTCATCTCTGGAGCTTACCAGGAAGAGCTGGTGACAGTGGGACTCCCTCTGGTTGGCATGGCTCCCTCTCACACACTCCTTCTCCTCTAGCCCCAGCCTTGCTCAGCCTTTAGCAGAAGGCTTCACATTGCCATTCTTCATGCATGTTTCCCTTTCTCTCCCTCCCTCTCCCCCTTCTTCTTCTTCTTTGTCTTCCTCTTCTTTGCTCTTTCTCTTTCATATTGTTTTGTTACTGTCTTTAATAAAGACCTTGCCTCAGGGCTGCCTGGCCCTGATGGACTGGTATGCAGCCCTTACCGTAAGGTCAGCTGGGAGAATAGGCTCTGAAGGTTTGGCCAGAAGGTAGGGTCAAGAGAGCAGCCAGATGGCCTGGGTGTCTGTGTCTGTGTGTGCGCGTGCGGAAGTCAGTGAGTGCTGGCTTGGGTTTAGAGAACACAGGGCAGCAAGGAGGCAAAACTGCCCTTATTCTCAGCAGGGGGCTAGCCAGGCAGCCACACTCCCAGTCCAGCCTCCCTCCATCTGGGCACTCTAGTTGCAGGAGTCAGCTCAGTGCCTCATTCTGGCTTCTTCAAGTTGCTGGGTGAGTCTGGGATCCTGGCTGCCCTAGCAGCTCGTGGTCTTGGTCCAGGTCACCTTGGGTCTTCTCAAGTACCCACCTACTTCCTAGCCATGCCAGTTCCATTCTTGGATAATGCTCTTTCCCAGATGTCCCAAAGATCTGGTCTCCATCACCTGGCTTGTGGGACTGCCTCTCCAGGGCTAGTTAGTGACAAGCCCAGCATAGAATTCAGAACCCTGGCTCTTGAGGAGCTTCTTGACTTTTTCTGTTCCTCAAAATTGCCTTCCTTTGCTTCCCAAATGACTGCTTTTTTGGCTGCAAGTGTTGCTTTTTGTAAGAAATATCCTGCAATTCATTAGTCCAAGTCAAGCACAAGCAGAGCTAATCTAGTGAAAAGTGTTTTTTATTTGTTTTGCTTTTCTATTGGTGGTTTGAAATCCTACTGGACTCAGGACATTTCTTTTCCTGTTCCCAGACTCATTCTTGGAGTCTATGATTTAACTGAGATCTTCTACATTTACATTAAGGGACTCTAAACCCGAGGCTTAAAACACTCAATAATGGGGGATCAGGAACACCAAGGGGTCCCCTCTCCCTCCTCCTTTTCCAGTCAGCTTCACACCCCTGCATGTTATTTCAGGAAAGAAGAATCACAGAGTAGAGCTGAGCAGCTGCAAGAGTCAGGACCCCATGACCAGTGGTTGGGTCCCACTCCTGTGCTCTCCCCTTCATGTGCATCTAAGGGTTCAAGTTTGCAGAGTCCTAGGCCTGAGCATTCTGAATGTATTTCTGGTAATAAGTCAAAAGGGTTAGATTCCAAGATGCCATCTGGTTCATTGTTCCTTTGTTGTTTTTCTCTTGTCGATTTAAACCCCAGCAGGGCAGGACTTAATGTCACTCCCCATGGCATCTCTGGGAACTAGAACAGAGCTGGAACTTTGAAGATGCTCAACAAATATTTGTGAAATAAATGCATGAGTGAAGGCTCCAACTCTTACACTCTAGATTTCTGTAATCACTGTGAGAGTTAAAGGGGCAGGGATCATCTGGGCAGTCCCCATCCCCTCACCACCAAAGTCACCAGTCATGAATTTCCCAGCTCCATTCAGAGATGATTCCTACCTCCTTAATGTCCTTTATTTCTTGCCTTGTTTTTCTTTCTGTTCTTGCATGTCTTCAACTCCCCTACTAATAACACAAGTGACCCATTTCCTCTGCTGTTTCCAAACCACTATCCATGCCATCATTTTCCCTTAGTTTGCCTCTGGTGAAAAAAAAAAAAAGAGAGAGAGAGAAATCCTTCCAGAAATGTGACTCAGAGCTAATCAACATAAATGTCATCCAAGGCCTTGGGGAATTTCTGGACCATGAGTCACATCCCCTGTACTGAGAACCTGGGCTTTAGTCAAGGCAGAAAGTTTCAAAACCAATACCCAGAGACACCCCGCCCCCACCTGCCCCCACCCAGCCCCTTGCCCATGGGCAGCAGGAATTTCTCCTTTTCCTTCTTTGTTGTTACTGCCCGTGGTCACCCTAGGTGAAGGCTTCTTTTGCCTCCTTCCCAGTGCATTGCCATCTCTAGTGTGATGGACTTCAGGAACCCAGCAGGAAATGCCCTGCTGAAACCTCCTCCCCAGCAGCTGTGGCTACCACTGTCGATTGCAGACCTGGAGACATAAGCCACAGCCGGTTTCGCCATGGACTCAGGGCCAGGGCACCTCAGACTTTCCACTCCAGCTGGAAACAGGACATGAAAGATGCAGGTTAGAACGGAGCCAGGGCTGCTCCGGTTAAAGGTTTCATTCATGAATGAAAAAACAAAAACAAAACTAAACAAACAAACAAACAAAAAAACACCCTTTGGTATTTAGACTACTCTGCTTTCTTTGTTCTTTCTCTTTCCCTTTTTCATTTATAGAACAGGTCGCAGTGCAGGTATTTGAAAATAGGAAGGGAGGGAGGGAGGGAGGCAGAGAGGAAGGACGGGAGGAAGGAAACTTAAAGCTCATCCAAGCGTATACAAAGGTGACACACACATGCCATCAAAATGGAAGGGAATTAAGTCTGTACTTACACATGACAGGCAGGGACAGGTTGAGAGATTTTTATCCAGGTCATGGGAAGGTCACTGACAAGTTTTTGAGGTCTCCAGTAAATAGGAAAATGTTGGGGCAGACTGAGCTTCCAGCAACCTTGAATGAGAGGAGCAGGGCACACAGGGCGAGGCACATGTGCTAGAGCCAGTCTGTTCCGAGGTTCAAACTATAAGAAGCCAATGAATGACCCACGAAAAAGGAATAATCCCAGCTCAGATGGGCATTAACAGATCCTGGTGGAGGGAATGATCGAACTTGCAAAGAAGCCCAGGGTATGGAGAGATGCTCACAGAATAGTAGCCATCATCACTGAGCTCAGTATTGGAAATGGCCAGAGTCCCTTTCTGTCACCCAGCTGGGATTTGATCAAGTGCTGTCAGAACGCACAGGACCAGAGGGAAGAGGAGGCTCAGCCATATCCAGGGCATTTGCCCTCCTATAAGGATAGTAACAGGGACAGTGAAGAGCCACTGACCTCCTGACGGGGACTTTCTCATCTAGCACTCAGGGGATAGAGGAAGTTTTCTTATCTTGTGCCTGCCTGAAGATGCTTGATTTGTAAGTCAAAACATGGCTATGCATGTATGGAAACATTAAATGGTACCCATTCAGATGTATTACTTTTTGTGTTTTTATGTATCAATTAAAAATAAATTTAAATTAAAACATGGTTTTGTCAGAATGAAGGAGAATTTGCACTTTGCCTAGGGAGGCTCCATTTCTTGCAACCCTGCAATACTAAAAAACAAACAAACAAACAACAACAACAAAAAAAAAACCCTGTGAACTACTTAGCAAAGAAAGAAAAATTTCAGGCTCACAAACTTCCAGGAGATGTTAGAATAGGCTTTATGGACTGCTAGGACCAACTACTTAAACACAGAAGTAGTTCCAGAATCATGCCCAAGTGGTGGGATACTACTCAGCCTCAGTTTCTCTCATCTGTAGAATGAAAATATCAACTTTCCCATTTACCTCCTAGAATTATTATCATGGTCAATTGAGAAAATACCTGAACAGATGTACTACCTACCATATGAGGCACGACATACCAAAAATTTAACACTTGTTTCAAAAATGTGTATTTTTTCCAAAAAGATTAAAACATTAGAGAGCAATTTGAGCATAATGCAAGTTTCTCACAGGCAATTTCATCTGTGAGAAAACTAGGTTAACATAGAAAACTGCACTAGGCTGAACAGAGCCTTGTCAGATCCACAAAATGCACATCTGCACACACTTCACAATCTGCCCCGTCGTTACCTTAGAGAAGTGTTATTCTAATTATCCTTACCAAGTGAGTTGTCCTACAAGATTGTATTTTGCTAGTTGTTAACCTCTCTGAACACAAACATATGTTCCTATTTATCTAAACACTACCCATTAGGCTCCACCTCCCAACACTATTACATAAAGGACTCAGTTTCTAGCACAAAAATTTTAGAGGACATATTCAAATCCTGGCACCCTGGGAATAAAAGAAATGTCTACAGATGGAATAACCTCAAGTGCTGAGAAGTCAATATGAATAGGCCTGAATAAGAACCAAGAAGAAACAGAAGAGATAGAAAGATCAATACTTCTATGATTAAAAACCAAATAGTAAAGAATAGAAGGAGAACATCTCTCACAAAGAGGTGCTGTCTGTACACAAAGACCTTGATGGAAATGCCAAATTCCACAGATGTGTCACCTTTTGTACTGCAAGTGGCTGGTTTGGTGGTTCCAAACATCACAACATCCCTACAGTTTCTGATGACTTTAGCTGTTGGGTTAAGCTCCAAGTGCAAATAAGAAAGCTGAGAAAAAATTTCCAGCAGGGATGCAGAAGTTAAAGAAGAGTGTACACTGGATCAAATTTTCAACTTTGGTGAAACAGGTACCTGTTATAATGTATGCATCCAAAGACCCACATTTCAAAGACATAAAAGCAAATTTCAGAATTATAGGACTGAAAAAGATTGACAAATTTGATAACCTTCCTCCTACCTCTTCATAGTAACTCATAAGTTGCAATCCTGCCAACAGCTGGTTCTGCACACAAATTTCAGGTCTTTTTTTGTTTTTGTTTTGTTTTGTTACCAGGGATTGATTGAACTTTGGGGCACTCAGCCACTGAGCAACATCCCCAGCCCTATTTTGTATTTTATTTAGAGACAGGGTCTCACTGAGTTGTTTAGCACCTCATTTTTGCTGAGGCTGGCTTTGAACTTTCGATCCTCCTGCCTCAGTCTCCTGAGCCACTGGGATTACAGGTGTGTACCATCACACCCGGCAAATTTCAAGTCTTTTGCAAGATAAAAAGCTATATTTATTGTAGCATTTTTATACTTCTAAATTATTTAACATGCATAGAATTGTGCTACCATTTTTATTAGACTTCTATCTTTTTTAATGCCACTGACAGTTTTCAGGTACTATATCCTGGCCCTATTTTTCTCTCATCCCCCTGTGATTAGTTATGTTTCATTTTGTTTGTTTTATTTTGTGGAACTGGGAATTGAACCCAGAGGCATTCTACCACTGAGCAACACCCCAGTCTTTTTCATTATATTTTTATTTTTGAAACAGGATCTCACTAATTTGCCCAGACTGGCCTGAATTGAGATCCTCCTGCCTCAGTCTTCCTGGGATTAAAGGTGTGCACCACCGCACATGGCTGGCCCTGTTTCCGCACATGGCTGGCCCTGTTTTATTGTACAATTTTGGGTAGCACAGTGAGTCTTATAAATGCATGCATTGTATGATAGCAGAACAGACTGTGGTATAAGGTAATATATAAATAAAATTGCTTCAACATGTAACATACCTGGATCTTTTAATTTCTACATGTTTCTCCCTCAGCCATTGGCTGGCTACTATAGGCTATAGGTGTGAACCCATAAATTAAACTTGTCTTTCCTCACTGGCCCCCCATACCAGAACCTCCCAAACTCCTCTTCTTTCCCTGAGACCTTAAGGCTGAATTAAAGTTCTTGACAACTGTATTGTGCAGCTACTTTGTGAAGGACTCTCCAGAAATTCCCTGTGTCCTCCAGCAATGCGCTCTTACCTCTTCAACTCCATGAATCTTGTCCTTGCTTACTTAAGACTGCCCACTGGAACCCTGAATCTCCCTGTGGTTTTTATAGTCCTTCCCATTGCACAAGCACTTTCTCCCTTTCCCCATGATCATGTAGCACTGGCTGAATTGCCAGGACTTCATCCAAGCTGGGCCCTTTCCTGGGAAACCAAAGAGCAGCCTGGAAAACTAGTATAACTCTTGTGTGACCTAGACTCACACTCACAGATGGAGCCTCAGTTGTGGGCTGGGCAGTCTCCAAGCTACCCTTGGGCTGTTCTGGAAGCCTCAGACCTCCTGCAGGACTAAGAAGATCTGCCTCTTCAGGAGCAGCTGAGACCAGCCCTGCGGGAGGTGAGGAGAGTGAGATGGGAATCAGGCCCATGGCTACCTAGAAAACCACTTTTTAACCACTGCCATTTGCGAAAAGCTTTTCCTGGGGAATTTTATTATTCTTTCCTGACTACCTAACACATGTCAGAGTTTGGAGAGTCAAGGAAATACCCCACTGGGTAAGCTTTATTTTACTTTCAAAAAGGAGTTTCTAGCCCTTCCTGTTTCAAAACTCCAGTCGCTTTGTCTATATAAGAACACCACTGTGTGGCTAGTTAAGACAACCCCAGAATGAAAGGTGTAAATTATGTCAGTCCAATGAGGTAGAAACTTTGAGACTGTTTTACTACCAAAGCGTCTAAAGGTGGCAATCAACAGAATCCTCCTGAAATCTGATAGACTTTAACCCCCGAATTTCAAATGAAACCTGTGCGGTTTAGCAGCAGTTTTTAAGGGGATAGCACTGAAGTTGATGAGCCTTTAGGACAACTGCATTTGATTCCCACTTCATCTCCAGATCTGTTGGCATCTGGAGATTTCACCTCTAAATCGCTGGCCTCAGTCACGTAAAGCAAACAGCCCCGGGGGGAAAGTGAAAAGTCCATGTTTATAGCCTGAAGGAAGTGGGTGTGTTGGGAAGGGGGTTGTGGAGGAACATTTGAACAGAAGTGCATTACTTTTAAGCAAGGCCAGACGTCCTCACTAAAAGTCAGGGACTTACCTAGTGACATTCCTGCTCCAGAAGGTATGGGAGTCCTGTGGGTAAAGGAGCTCCAGTAACAAGCTGAGTTTGGCCCTTGTCGCTGCTATCAAGTCACCTGACCTTCCTGAAGCCACTTTCTGTCCTCTACTTTCTTAATTGTGAAATAAGCATCATGGAACACCTGGAGACGAGAAATTACGGGTACAGAAAAGAAAAGATAGATGGAGTTTCAAAAGAGAAGTGCCCAGGAGCCTTTGGAATACAGGAAAAATCCATGAATCATTGAAATACAAAATAAGCATTCCTGAATAACTTGGCCCATGTATCTGGCCTGTGCCCTTGACCTCTGCCCTTTCCTGCAAAAGTAACTTAAAGGCAATGCACAAAAACCAGAAAAACTGGCACAAATGGTGTAAATTTGCCCTGGCTTCATGTCTAGTTCATCCCCTAGCAACTGTCCTAAAATATTAACACCCCGTACCAAGGGACTGCTATATTTCCCTCTGGAGATGAGCCACATTCTCCCATGAATGCATATTTACCACCCCCCCCCCCCAATATGATTAGAATTGTAATTTTTGACCAGATAACCACAGAGAATATTTTTGAATGAAACTACGCATTATTCTAGACTGTTCACAAGGCAGTTTCAGATGCTCAAAACAGTAAACATTTACTGAGTGCTTATTGTGTACCTGATGTTTCCCATGAACTCTCCATTGGATTTTTATAATTTTCCTAATCTGACTCAAAAATTGCATATTTTACCCACCAAAATATCTTTTCCCTGAGATAGCCCATACTCTCCCTTGAATGTTTATCTGCTTTCCTATAAATAACTCTGTGTCTGTAACTGGAGCATACTTAGTTCCTTTCTGTCATATATGGCAAGATACCCCTACCTGAGTCTAGGTCTCCCTTTTTGGTAACTCCTTGGACCTCCTGTGACAGCCTACTCATGAGTCAGATTAGGAATCTTATAAAAACCCAATGGAGAGTTCATGGGAAACATCAGGTACACAGTAAACACCCAGTAAATGTTTACTATTTTGAACATCTCAACTGCCTTGTGAACAGTCTAGAATAATGTGTAGTTTCATTAAAAAATATTCTCTGTGGTTACCTGGTCAAAAGTTACAATTCTAATCATAGTACCTCCATCATAGAGTTACAGTAAAGATCAAATGTGTGAATACATGTCAGGTACCTAGTAGGCTCTCAATAAATAGTATCTGTTATTGACCACCTCAAACTGTACAGGATTAGTTCTAAGATAACATGTGAAGAACACTTGAAAACGTTTGATGTTTCATAAAAAGATATAGCCCTCATACTTTTCTGCCTATTTGGGTCCAAGTAATAGGTTTTGGTTCTGATAAATGACTTGCTTTAAGCTCTGAGTTCATGAGGTCATACTTGAAAGAATCACAGCTGTGTGCTGGTTGTTTGTGTTAAAAGAGGAGGGGGAACACCCAGAGAGCAGAGACATGTATAAAATACACTTATACCCCCAAGAATTTGCTGGACGGCTCCTTCCCTCTGCAAGGGGCCCTAACCCAGGGCAGTGGTAAGCTCCAGCCTGCTCCTACCACCTGTGGGTGTTGTTTTGGCACCCTTCCTCTCAACTCCCCTTTGTGTGACTCACTGTTCAGGTTGGCAATGGTGGGGGTAATTACACAATGAAAGTTGGCTAATGCTAAAGTTTATGGATCTTTTTTTCAGCCATTGTTTAAACATTAACTATCACATATTGCCAGAAAGTTTGCTTCTTCTTATGAAAATCCTCTTTCCAGGGAACTTACAGACTGGGGACTGTCTGCCATTCCTGCTTCTGGCTTCCCTATGAGGGCCTGTTATCATCAGGCCCTCTGCAGAGCTGGGATCCTTCTGGTGGGCTTCCCACCTTTTGCCCAGGAGAAGAGGCAACAAGAAAACTGTCTCCTTGTCACTTTATCTTCTCAATCAGCCCAACACTAACACACAAGCTGCAAAGATGTAGACAAATTTCTTTATTCATGCATTAGTACACTTTAAGAAAGATGTTGTAGTCTAGCAAGGTCAAAGGCTGAAGTGAAAGTCAACTTTGGACTTTCTCTATGGGTCCAGAACCCATTTCCATCATACACTGCCGCAGTCTGGCTGGGCACAAATGCCCCAGTCTGGCTGGGCACACAATCACGAGCCACCACACAGCTTGTAGATTCAAACAGCAACTCTTTATTCCCGATCTCACACCAGCCGTCTACAATCACGTTCTGGGGAAATCCATGTTCTCTGCCCAAATCCACGTTCTCTGCCCAAATCCATGTTCTCTGCCCAAATCCACCTCCACTGGGCTTCTATCTCCAAAATATACTGTCTGAATCCCGTGAGAACTCAAGGGGAACTCAGGCAGCAGGATACGCCCTATTCCCAGCAGGAATAATCTTAAACCTTAAACCTGGAACCTAAACTGGGAACGCCCTAAACACGATTATCTTAAAACCACCGGGAACACCCTAATCTGCCTTGGTCCTTGAGCAAGGTCACCTACATTCAATGTCGCTGCAACATGTCAGCAACATGGGGTACGCTGGCAAGGAAACTGTCATACCTACTTGGCTAATGGCTCCCAGCAATACACACACACCCCAACCCCAGGAAAATGCTCTACCTGCTTCTACCCATAGGAAGAGATCTCACTGTAGAATGCTTACAGAAAGCTGCTATTGGAAGGAATTTGTCTCCTACAACCTTCAGCAGTGTGGACATTAATGACACCTTTAGCTTCAGAGACAAAGATGATGTAAAGGGATATCAGTAATTTTGTTGATAAGGTTGGATGCAAATTCTAGAATTCAAGATTAGTTTGCAACATTCTCACCAGTCACAGAGATACAGGATTGTCAATTTCTGTGCTATTAACCTCTTAAAGTAAGTACATCTCTAAAACACAAATAAAATTTTTTTTCCAGAAACAGTACAACTGAAACCAATGATTTTCAATTCTGATTACACCTTAGAATCACCCAGGGAAGTTTTTTGTTTTCTATTTTTTGTTTTTTTCTAAATGCTGATGCCTAGGCTCTATGCACAGCTAGGTTTGGGCCCAACCACTGTTAGTTTAAAGACTCCCCAGGTAAGTCTAATCTGCAGTCAGTGGAAACCACTGGTCTAAATCCCACCTGAGGGTAGCATCCTCAATGACCCAAGGACTTCTCACTAGGCCCCACCTCTTATAGGTTCCATTATCTTTCACCATCCTGGAGACACAGGCACCTTTGTGGGACAGACCACATACAAACCATTGCCTAGTACAATGGGCCTCCATCCTTACATCAAGATACTCTTAATTATCAAGGCAAAGAATTGGTTTTGATAAAAATTTTAAAGTACAAGCTCCCGTCTTGTTGAAGTACAGGTCAAGGAAGGGAAGAAAAAGATTACCTGTCATTCTATCATGCATTAATCATTCCAGTTTACCTAGTGATTCAAACATGAACTCAAAACTTGCTAACTGCTAGAAGACGGCACAACTGATTGAGTTTTATCTTTTTTTTTTCTGTCTCCCATTCCTCCCCCCTTTAAAATTCAATGATCAAATTATGAAGAGAACCAGTAGAAAAGAATAGGAAAAACTCCTATTTATTCAGGAAGTTAATTAACTTCCAGGATCACTCATGGTTACAGGTAACCATCCACCAGTTTGCATCTGCCCTCACCTGGAAGATGGAGGGATTTTCACACTTACTGATACGCTTCCCAGGAACTGATGAACATTGGCCCCAGGGCACCCCAATCAAGATTTTCTCTGTCCTAGTTCCATTGACAACTGCCTCTGGGAATTTCTGAAACCAATGATCCCTGACTACAAGGAGTTTTTCCTCCCAAGGCTTTGGATTGGAATTCATTGAGTTCTTCATTGAGTTAATTAAGGTCTCCATAGGCTCCATACTCTTCCATGACCAGAAAAATCCAGAATCAGAGTGAACTTCCCTGTTGGGAGTTGGGTGAGAAGAGAGAATGGGATTTGTCCCAAAGAGCCAGAAATGGAAAGAACCAGAGAGCTGAGATTGAGCAGTATCTGGAGAAAGAACATAAAAACAAAGATTAAAACCCCAAGGTCAAGGAGAGTAAGTAGAGCTGAAATGGGGAATATTTGCTACATTCAAGAATGGGATCCATTCACAGTGGGTACCATGGCAGAGGCTTCTAACTCAGTTAGAAAACACTGGGTTGGTGGAGGGATAGGCCAGTGTCAAAAGGAGGGTTGGAGGCTTGTCCAATATACACCTGGGCTATTCTCAACCATCAGTAGAATCTCCCATCTCTCTGAAAATTGATTTCATTTCCAGGAAAAAAAAAATTAACAAAACTTTCCTATCAGTGTGACAGTTGAGGTATAAATGCTGAAAACAGATTCATATTTGTAGAGACAAATCCAAGTGTTTTGTTGCCCATGTAAAATTTAAACACAACACCAAAACAAAAACATCTCAGTTTGGAATGCAGTCTGTTTGCATTCTCCAAATGTTTTGGAATGGTTTGTCAGATATTTAAACCCAACCCAAAGTATGTTTGGCTAGTTCTTAATTATTAAAATTTTGGGTAAATTTGAGGAAAATTGTCTCCATATATTTGTGATTCATTTGCATTCAACAAATCAAAGCAATCTGTAAATGCTACTTCAAGAAATCTTTACAAAATCAAAAAACAGAATGTTCTATTTTACAGAGTAAACACATTTAAACACCAAGTTTTTCTCATTTAGTGGGATTTGCCTCCACCAAAGGGGTTAGACTTGGCAAACTACAACTTTCTCTTCCTACCAGATTTATTCTATCATTTGCTAAAAGCCACAAAATTATGCTTATAGGTGACATTTTTTAGTGAATTCTTTTTTTTTTTTTTTCCTTTTTTTTGGCAGAACTGGGGATTGAACCCAGGGCTAGGCAAACAAGCCTCCGCCATGGAGCTACATCTCCAGTCCTAAATGTATTCTTGATTTGCATACAAATCCTTTTGCTCATATCAAACCAGTGTAGAAATTTTAGGAAGAGTTTCTGTTCTTTGTGTTATGATTTCAATCTCTATTTCTCATGGGATTCTATAGCACAGGGTTTTTGTTTTTGTTTTTGTTTTTTGTTTTGTGTGTGTGTGTGTGTGTGTGTGTGTGTTGCTCCCTTAGAAATATGCTGAAGTACTTTATTCATTGACTACAGTGCCTGAAAAAGCAAAAATTTATTTATTTCATAAGTTGTAATGACCATGCAAACTGCCTTGTTATGTTTAAAGAGAAAGTACATAAAACCCCTAAATGGTTGCTCATGATACCTAGCTCATTAACTTTATTTATTTATTTAGTCCTTAGTCATTACAGCATTTCTACTGGGAAAGGATAATATGTGAAATGCTGGCATTGCAAATACCAGTGAGGCTAAGTAAAAAAAATCACATTAGTTGACCAGATGACCATAAACTCTTGATTTTAGTCTCTTGGTTCCAGCCAGGAATCCAAACACAAAAACAGTGGCTTAAATTCAAGAAATAATAAAAACTCATATGAGAAGAACAGTCAAAATCTGGAATGAAAGGAAGCACAAGAAAGGTATGGAGACCAGATTCTCAATCAAGGGTACATTCTATTAAAATCAAATCCCAGGGGGGCTGGGGATGTGGCTCAAGCGGTAGCGCGCTCGCCTGGCATGCGTGCGGCCCGGGTTCGATCCTCAGCACCACATACAAACAAAGATGTTGTGTCCGCCGAGAAATAAAAAATAAATATTAAAAATTCTCTCTCTCTCTCTCTCTCTCTCTCCCTCTCTCACTCTATCTTTAAAAAAAAAAAAAAAAAAAAAAATCCCAGGGGCTGGGATTGTGGCTCCGTGGTAGAGTGCTTGCTTTGCATGTGTGAGGCACTGGGTTCAATCTTCAGCACCACATAAAAATAAACAAATAAAATAAAGGTATTGTGTCCAACTAAAAATGTATATTTAAAAACTCCAATCCCAGGTAGTAGACTGATTTATTAGTTATTGCAATTGGTTGTGTGTGTGTGTGTGTGTGTGTGTGTGTATGTGTGTATAGGACTGAACCCAGGGCTTTGTGCATGCTAGGCAAGCACTCTCCCAACCGAGCTATACCCCCAGTCCACCACCTCCACTAATTCTTCACCTTTTTCTGCATACACAGCTTGTCATGAAACTTTGTAAAACATAACTTAGATCCTTTAAAATGAGTGTTATTGAGTCATAACAATATATAAAAGACAATAAAATCCACCTGTTTTTAAATGTATCATCTGATGAGTATAATAAATACATACAGTTGTAGAATCACCAGCACAATGCAAATATAGAACATTTCCATTGCTCTAAAAAGTATCCTTTTGCTCCTGTGCAGCCAATCTCATTTCACCATCTCCAGTCTCAGGCAATGACTACTCTGGTTTTTGTTACTATAGCTTTGCTTTTTCTAGAATTTCATATAAATGGAATCATACAGCATGTAGTCTTCCACATCTGGCTTCTTTCTCACTTAGAATGCTTCTGAGACTCGCCATGCTGCTGAGCGTATCAGTGGTTCATTTCTCTTTGATACTGAGAAGTATTGCACTGTAAGGAAATACTATGGTTTATTTATCTATTCACTAGTTGATAGATATTTGAATTGTTTTCAGCTTTTAGCTACTGTAAATGAGATTGCTATAAACATACATGTTCATATCTTTGTATGAACACATGTTTTTATTTCTCTTATGTAAATACCTTAGAATTGAATTACTGGGTCATATGATAAGTTTATATTTGGTTTTTATAAAAAACTGCCAAACTATTTTCCAAAAGTCTGTACCATTTCACATTTCCCATCAGTAATGTAAGAGAGTTCCAGGTGCTCCACATTCTCACCGACAAATGGCATTATAAGTATTTTTAATTTGAGTAATTCCAGTGCGTGTAGCAGTACCTCATTATTTTAATTTGCATTTCCCTAATGATGAATGATGTTGAGCATTTTTCTCCATCCTTATTTACCATTTGTATGTCTTCCTTGGGGAACTGGCTGTTGAAATTTTTTGCCCATTTGTTTCTCATTTTCTATGGAGCTGTTAGAGTTATTTATATATTTTGGCTATAAGCATTTTATAAAATGTATGTTTTACAGACATTTTCTCCAAGTCTATGGATAATGTTGCTCAAATCGTCTATATTTTCACTATTTTTTAGTCTGTTTCTTCTGTCAATTTGAGAAATAAATATTAAAAATTTTCTAATATCATATATACTTGTCTATTTTTTCCTTTTAGTTCTGTTTCTTTATTACCAATTTTAGGATAGTATTTACAGAAAACTTACAAAGATACATACAACAAAGAGTTCTTCTATACCTGAACCCAGTTTCCCTGTTGTTAACATCTCATGTTACTATGATTCATTTGTCAGGCTAAGGAAGCAACTTTAACTAGAACTATAGTTTATTCCATTTTACTACTTCTTTCCTAATGTCTTTTTTCTGTTCCATATCCAGTCCAGGACACCACATTACATTTAGTCACCACATCTCCTTAGTCTCTTCCGGGCTACAATTTCTCAGACTTTCCTTGTTTATGATGACCTTGACGGTTTTGAGGTATACTGTGCAAATGTTTTGTAGACCACTCCTCAGTGTGTGTTTTAGTCAGCTTTTTCATCACTATGACCAAAATACCTGACAAGAACAGCATAGAGGAGGGAAAGTTTATAAGTTCATGGTTTCAGATATTCAGTCCATGCTCAGCTGACTTCATAGCTCTGGGTCCACGGTGATGCAGAACATCATGGTGGAAGGGCATGGCAGAGGAAAGAAACTCAGAATAGGGCCACCAGGAAACAGAGAGCATTCAACTCACTAGGGACAAAATATAAACCCCAAAGTCACATGACCAGTGATCCACCTCCTACAGGCACACCTTACCTGCCTATAGTTACCACCCAGTTAATCCATATCAGTGGATTAATCCATTCATCAGGTTACACCTGTCATGATCTAATCATCTCACCTCTGAAAATTCTTGCATTGTCCCACACATGAGCTTTTGGGAAACACCTTTTACTTCAACTATAACAGTGTTGTGGTTTATCTAATGTTTTTCCCATGGTTAGACTAATATTCTGGGTTCTGTGGAGGAAAAGACCATAGAGGCAAAGTGCTGTTCTCATCACATCATATCAAATGTTCATGCTATCAAAGACTTATTGCAGCTGATGTTAACATGGACCACAGGGTTTGGCCATGGTGAAGTTACCTTTTCCCTCCTTTGCATATTTTAAGTAATTCACTAAGCATAGCTGCACTCAAAGGGCAAGTGGAATATATATATTATTTCAAATTCTTCTGCAAGAGAGATGTATCTCTTTTTCCTTATCTATTTATTTATTCAATCATTAGTATATCCATGTTCATTTGTGATTAGGATATAATCCAATACTACATTATTTATTTATTGTTCAAATTGTTCCAGCTTTAGCCATTGGAAGCTTTTTTAGCTTGGCTCCAATTCTATCAGGTGTTTCGTGTTTTTAAAAACTCTTATTAGACACATACACTTTTAGGATTATTATATATTCCTGATGAATTTTCTCCTCTCTCATTAAGAAACATCCCTTTATATATCTGGTATTATTTCTTCTCTGTGAATCTATATTCTGAGTTCCTGAGACAGTATGTTTAAAAAGACCAGAAGGGCCAGGCATGGTGGTATATGCCTCCTGTAATCCCAGGAGGTTGAGGCAGGAGAATTACAAGTTCAAGGCCAGCCTGGGCAATTTAGTGAGACCCTGTCTCAAAGTAAAACTAAAAAGGACTGGGGATTCAGCTCAGTGGAAAAGTACCCCTGGGTTCAATCCCACACTACAAAGGTGGGGAGAATATAAAGGAAAAAAGGCCAGGAGGTTTCTGGAAGGTCTTTTGCCCTGACAGATGAATTGAGATCAGGGTTATCCTGGTTACCTCAGTCTGAGAAGCTGCAAAGCAAAGCTTGAATCACCATCATATCAGAGCCTGTCCAAGGAGAAATCCCATTGGCAAGAAGAAGCTGAATTGCTTGAAAATGTTTTCAAATATCACAGTCTTGAATCTCCTCAAACCAACAGGAAATTAAAATTCATTTCAAACTCCTATATCAAGGCTCACAAACCAGAATGAGTCAAAAATGAGATGATGAAATGTCAGGGCTGATTTGTGAGGTTTGGACTGTGAACTTTTTGGTTACTCCCTGTCTTTTCTCTCCTGTCTTTCTCAGTTTCTTCTAAACTTTTCACAAATAATGTAAATCATGCCTGGCTGTCTGTGCCCACGATTCCCACACACATTGAGGACATAAAACTGTCCCAATGTCTTTCTGTCATTTTTTTCTTCACTCCTTTATTTTCCTCTTCTCTCAATCTCCCCTTTCTTTCCTCCTTCTCATTAAACATTTAATTTTCAGGCACTCACTAACCCTCAAGTACAGTATGGTAGTTGCTTTCAAACTTTTTATTATAACCAATAGTATGAAACACATTTTTACATCAAATCCAGTGCATGTTTGTTCTCTCTCTCTCTCTCTCTCTCTCACACACACACACACACACACACACCGAATTTCACTAAATAATCCTTATCTTTATTATGTGCATTAGTCTTCTCATACTGCTATAACAAAATACTATGGACTGGGTAGTTCAAATGACAGGAATTTATTTTCTCACAGTTCTGGATGCCAGAAGACCCAGCTGCAGGTCCTTCAGGGTCAGTTTCTTATGAGGGTTCTCTGGCTTGCAGACAGTTGCCTTCTCACTGTGTGTGTGTGTGTGTGTGTGTGTGTGTGTGTCTGTATGAGAGAGAGTGCTCTTGTGTCTCTTTTTATGAGGACACTGATCCTTATGAAGGCCACTGGGCATATATGTGAAACATACAGAGAACACATGAGGAGTTTAAAGGCAAAGACCCTATCTTCTAGAGGCTTATGTTTTGAATGGGAGAGTGAGCATGGCCTCCAATTGCCACAGCCGAGGCAGCGTGGGGAATATGCTTATTGGGAGCAGAGCAGAGTTTGTCCAGAGGCAGCAGAGATGCAGGATAGAGGAGATAGGATTCGAGGCACCCAATGGCCCTCATAAAACCATGTCCTTTGGACAACTTTCTATGGAGACACTTCTTCAGGATGCCTGCCTTGCATCTGCAGAACCCCATAACCCTACTTCTGTGGATGAAAGGAGCAAATGCTTGCCTTCTTACTCTCAGTGAGCAGGATACTCTCTGCCTAGAGGTAGGCACCACCAACATGGCAGGTCAGAGCTGGTCAGTCTCTCGTGTGTTAGATGGAGTGATATTCAGTATTTCCTGTGACTTGTACCTTACAATATTGAAATTATATTCTGCTGAGGCACAAGCGGTTGGGGGTGGGGGCAAATTTACGGGCCATATCTTTATTTACCTGTGGATGTGGCCAGACCAGACCTCCAAATAACCATATAATTTAGGGCTATTTTGACATGGTCAACAGGCTCTGGATGACCATGGCCCAACTCAGAAATGCATGGGGTCAAAATTAATGAGCTCAACAACTATGGGTTTGACTCCCAACTCCAGCATAGTTGAGATACTTCAGGGAAATCACTGCAAGATAAGGCATTTTATTAATGCCAACCCTACAGAGCTGATGGAAAATTAACTGAGTTATATCTTAAGGTGAGTAGAACCGGTCTGACACAAGGCACACTTTGTTTTTTTGTACCATGGATTGAACTCAGAGGCACTTTACCACTGAGCCACATCCACAGCCCACTCACCCCCCCCCCCTTTTTAAATTTTGAAACAGGGTCTTGCTAAATTGCTTAGGGACTTGCTAAGTTGCCAAGACTGGCTTTGAACTTATAATCCTCCTGCCTCAGACTGCCCAGCCCCTGGGATTACAGGCATGTGCCTCTCTATTGGGCACAATACACACTATAAAATAGCAACCACTCTGGAAAGCAGTATGGAGATTCCTTAGAAAACTTGGAATGGAACCACCATTGGACCCAGCTATCCCAATCCTCAGTTTATACCCAAAGGACTTAAAATTAGCATACTATAGTGACATAGCCAATGTTTATAGCAATCAATGTTTATAGTAGCTCAATTCATAATAGCAAACTATGGAACCAAGTAGATGCCCTTCTACAGATGAATGGATAAAGAAAATGTAGTATAGACACACAACGGAATATTACTCAGCCTTAAAGAAGAATGAAATTATGGCATTTGCAAGTAAATGGATGGAGTTGGAGAATATTGTGCTAAGCAAAATAAGCCAATCCCCCAAAAAACAAAAGCCAAATGTTTTCTCTGATATGTGGATGCTGATCCATATTGGTGGAGGGACTAGTGCAAAATGGGGGAACTTTGGATTGGGCAGAGAGAAGTAGGGGAGGGGAAGGGGTGTGGGAGTGGGAAAGATAGTGGAATGAGACAGACATTATTACCCTTTGTACATGTATGATTGCACAAACGATGTGACTCTGCATCATGTACAGCCAGAGAAATGAGAAGCTGAGCTCCATTTGTGTACAATGAGTTGAAATGTTCTGCTGTCATGTATAACTAATTAGAATAAAAATAAATAAAATGGCATGTAAACTAACGCCACCATTATTTCTGTTTATTAAATTTTTTCTATATTGGCTGATGTGCTAACTACTTGAGATAAGTTATTTAATTTGATCTTCACATCAATACTGTGGAGCAGGATTATTGTCTTTAAAGATAAATAAACTGGGGCCTAGAAAACTTATTTAACTTTCCTAACCACAGGCAGCTAGTAAATGAGACTGTTGTGATTGAAAAGTGTTGGTTTTAACCATTATATACCCAGTTGATTTGTTTAATAATTTATGTATATATTATAAGCATACATCTAGAATTATATGTATATATATATATTCTAAAGTCAAGTGTATAAGTCCCTTCCTTATTACTCTCCTCCTTCTTCTACTGATAACTACTTATTAGATTGTTTATATTTATCCTTCCCTTTTATGAAACTATAATCATATAATACATGTATTTTTATACAAACATGTACTCCCATTCATAGAACAATAGTGGTCAACTATGATATTTTTCACACCTTGCTTTTTTTTTTTTTTTTACTTGCCTCCCAAAATCATATACTGATCTTCATTCTGCCCTCAGTTGCAGAATACTCCACTGCATGACTACACCATGGTTTATTCAACTAGTTCCTGTGGATAGGCATTTGGCATTCCAGTCTTTTCTTTAAAGATGGTGCTACAGTGAACAGCTTCATGCACACCCCCCCTTTTTTTTCTTTCTTTAAGAGAGAGAGAGAGAATTTTTTTAATATTTATTTTTCAGTTTTCAGTGGACACAACATCTTTATTTTATTTGTATGTGGTGCTGAGGATCGAACCCAGCGCCCCGCGCATGCCAGGCGAGCGCGCTACCGCTTGAGCCACACCCCCAGCTCCATGCACATCCCTTTTAAAAACTCTTTTCCTAGTATATTTCAGCATAGATCTTTGAAGGCAGGACCACTAAGTCATAGGGGAAATGTAGAAATGTGTCTGCTAGATCTTCTGCAGAATATGCACTCCTGTAGTAAAGTCCTATGTCCCCATAGTCTTTTCAAGAAACCATGTTTTCAAATTTGGAGATTTTTTAAAAAATAATTTTCCTTGCCAGAGAAATTGTGTGTGTGTGTGTATGTGTGTGTGTGTGTGTGTGTGTGTGTGTGTGTTTTAAGTACTGGAGATTGAACCCAGGCATGCTCTCCCACTGAGGCACATCCCCAGCCCTTTTTATTTTATTTTTGAGATGAGGCTTCACTAAGTCACCTAGACTGGCCACAAACTTGCCTCAGCCTCCCAAATATCTGGGATTTGATACCACACCCAGCAATTTATGTATTCTTTAAACAAATTTTGAGGAAAAATTAATACTACCCAATTCTCAGCAATCCCTTTCTTTGGAGTCATTTTCTCCTTACCTCAAAGCCACTTATGTGGGGAGCTTTCTTCCAGGTGGTTTTCAGAGGGCTTACCTATCTCTTGGTAGTACCAGGTTTCAAGTTATTATTGCAACTGAATCCACGATGTCTGCCTATGCCCTTATGTACATAAGGCACATCCTTTACCCTGCTTACAGCCACACTTCCTGACCCGAAGAAACTCAGTCCAAAGTTGTATACAGAGCTGACTTTACTGATGGGTCTGGCAATGGAGAGGGATTACCCTCACATGACAGCCACTGGTCTTCAGGGGAAGAAGAGACAATGCCAGTCTCTGGCTCATACCTCCATGGGGGAGTTCTCACAGCTAGAGCCCCGGCTTTCAACTTCACCAGGCTTGCTGGGCTCCTTCTCACATAACTTCCCCTCTCTTCCTGCCATCAGGAAACCCAAACTTTTCACTTAATTCGACAGAATATTCATTTATATCATCTAGCTCACTCTAATTCTACTGCAGACTTTCAATCATTATTGCATTCAAAATAAGCCATATTAGTGGTTTGACCACCAAAACAGTTTCAGCCATAAAAGGAATTCCACCAATATGTCAACACATTTCTCTACCCATCAAATTTAAATGTATAAGGAAAGAAATGAAAATCACTTGTGATCCCACAGATCACTATCAACCCATTGGTATTTATCTATTGAAAGTGTGAAAGTGTGAGACTCAAGACTTTTCTTTCTTTTTTTTTTTTTTTTTTTTGTGGTGGGTGGGGGGCAGTGCTGGGGATTGAACCCAGGGCCTTGCACATGCTAAGCAAGTGTTCTACCACAGAACTACATCCCAATCCCCAGGTTAAAATTTTTTTGTTGTTGTTTTAAAGACTCTTTGTCTATATGAAATATCTGAGTCACCCCCAAATTAGCAGGTCAGCACCACTCTGACTGCCCAGTATTGAGCAATTCCATAAAAAAAATACCTTGCCAGTTAGCAGGAATAACATGTTCTCCAGGGTGCTCTCCTGCAAATGGAGCCCAGCCAAGATAACCCCACAAACATGACCCCTGGTGCTCCTCAAAGCATCTGAATGGACCCTCTTCCTCCCACATTTACACAGAACAGGGGGTACAACAGTGTTCCACAAAGGAAGGGGAGAAATATGGCAAGGGTCCCAGTCCAAAAAAAAGGGTGGTACACTTGGCCTTCATTGTTAGTCCAGTCTGGTCCCAGCCACTCTAGGAGGACTTCCTTTGAGAAAGGCACTTAAAGTATGTATGCTGGAGGATGAAACATGAGGTGTGGGATCCAATCCAGGGGCCTGTTTGCTTATCTGAGGGTAGTACTGTATCTACTAACAGAGTGGAAGATACCAATGCCAGGGGATATTCCCAGTGAGTCTAATCCAATTGGTATACAGCAGAGCTCCAGACACCTTTTCAAAGTTACTCAAGTGACTCGATTATGGACTTGGGGCTAACAATCATTCAACTTAGTAGTGTTGAAAATCCTCACCTATTCCTTAGAAACTAGGATTAACATATTGAAGGAATTAACCTCAAGTCACCTAAGAGGCCAAGACTAGAGCCCTGATATCCTTCCTCCTGGTATCCCACCCTTACCTTCCTTTAGAGGATGAATATATATAAGTTGTGTCTTCTACCTATCACAACTTGAGAGCTCCTACCTTCTCTCTGGTGCAGTTTTTAGGTACTCTACTTGCCATTAACATCTCTGCCATTACTGGTCCTTAACCTTTATGCTACCAACAGCCAAAAGTTTGCTCACCAATACCTGGGAAGTACCTTTATAAAGACCCAGTCTTTTTCAACTAGTCGATATTAATCATTTGCTCTGGCTAAACTGGCTGAGACGAAACCCAGAGTAGGGCTTGTTCTTTTTTGTAATTAGTGAAACTCCACGAGGAAGTACAGGTGATGTGACTTCCAGGCCTATTCTCCATGGGGTAGAACCAGCCTGAGAGCAGAGGGAAGATGAAAGTACACATTTCCCTCTGCTGATGGCCAATTACAGGGCCGACCTGTTGACAGCTGACGAGTCTGGTTCAGACATTGTAGCTTGAGCTGGGGTTTGGATTCTTTCAAACAATCCACACATAAGGAAAGGAAAATACCCATGTGATTTTCTCTGACACTTTCCCCAAGTTCCTTTCCCATTATTATCGTTACACATTCCAGAAAGAAAAACATTGAATTGAGCATTACATACATTCCTCTCTGGAAGAAAACTAAGTGTGTGGATTTTATCATTAAAGTCCCTGTATACTAACTTACTTGGTAACCCTAGAAAATCTAGAAAAATTCCATGCCCTTCTTCCTCTGGCTCTAAATAGAGTTAATACATTGACTTCAAAGGCCTGCTAACTCTAGCATTGCTTTCATTTTCCTTGTTGATTATTGGATGGTCAAGAAAGATTCTCTGAAGTAAAAGCGAGAGAGCTGGGATGTCACTTGGGTCCTGGCAGGGAGCAGAAGGCACATTCAAAATGGGTGACTGAAGAGAGTTCATTAACAGATGATTTACAGAGATATGGGTAAAACCACTAGGGATGAGGAAGCACCCCAGGGCTAACAACAGCACTGTGGCCTTTCCCATCCCCAGGCCTGAAAGGGCAAGAAGAGAAAGTGGTTTTAGGAATCTGGTGAGACCTGTCATTGTAGGAGCTGTGGTCTTCAGTAAGGAGTGCAGCTACTCCAACCCACACCCCAGCAGGGAGAGATGGGGAGTAAGTACCCCAGCCTCATTCTCTCTGCCCCTGACCTCCTGCTGGGCCTCCCTTTCAGTGCATCCAACAGGAAACTACAGGGCAAGAGAGCCCAGCCAGTGTAGTCCATAAAGGTCAACCTCCCAGGGCACAGAGCAGGGTGGAGAAAGGCAGAATGGATCCAGGGGACAAAAGGAGAATATCCCCCAGAGCTGGACAAACAGCCCCATAGTTCACCCTAAAATAACAAATCTATATAGTCATCTACAATGCACTCACTTCCTTCACAGTGTGTTATCATTTGAATAACTGGGAATACCTATACATATTCCAATTTATTATCACTGCTCTTATTGAAGCTAGAAAATTGTATTACCCTTAGATGTCAGAGTTGGAGCAAACCAAACTATTTAGCCACTGTGAGACCTTGAAGCCCTTATCAGGCTGCCTCCACCTCTGGTGACTGCCCCACTGTAACACAAGAGGCCCCCACTGGAAATTCCAACAGCATAACTACAGTTGCTCTGCCTGCTCACTGTTGATTTTCCTCTCTCCTCAGCTCCTGCAGGGTGGAATGTCAGCTAAATGGCAGGGAGCCTGCTCACCAAGGGGCTGGCTGATTGCTTTGGAAACCCAGCCCTCTCCTGGAATTTAATAAAAACCACCCCAAAACACCCAGACACAGGGTGGGGGCACTGGTTCTTTAAATGATGCTTTTCTTTAAGGGGGGAAAAATCTATCTATGCCAGTAAGAAAAAGGAGAGAAAGAATCTAGTTTTTCAAAGATAGAAAAAAAATGTTTTTAATTTGCAAATTGGCTAATTCCATTCCTTTGCACAAAACTCTTTGATGGCTATCACTGCAGAGGGAATGAAGTTCAAGTGCTTTTGCCTGAGAGCTAGCCTCAGCTTTTTATACCAAACTCATTATTCTCCTTCAATTACCCTTCTTTCATCTAACTGGGTAACCTGGAGGGCATTTTCTATGCGATTCCAGGTATACTCCCAGACACAGCTTTTCCACACTGTAGGCCAGTGGGTTCCTGGCAAAGGTGATCCTGTTCCTCAGGATACATTGGCCATGTCTGGAGATGCTTTCGCTATGCTGAGGCAGGTGATGCTACTGGGAAGAGTCCAGGGATACTGTTAAACATCCTACAGTGCCCAGGACACCCCCATAGCAGTTATGCAGTATTTTAGTCAGTGTTTTCACTGCTGTGACCAAAACACTGGACAAGAACAATGTAGAGGAGGAAAAGTTGATTTAGTGCTCACAGTTTTGGAAGTCTTAGTCCAAAAGATGGCCGAATCCATTGCTCTGGGCTTGAGATGAGTCAGCACATCATGGCAGAAGGGTGTGGAGAAGGAAAGTAGTCCAGGACATGACAATCAGGAAGCAAAGAGACAGTTCTACTCACCAGGGACAAAATATATACCCAAAAGGCACATGCCCAATGACCCACCTCTTCCAGCCACACCCTACTGCCTACGGTTACCACCCAGTTTATTCTTATCAGAGGATTAATGCAGGATTAGGTTAAATCTCTAATAACCTAATCATTTCACCTCTAAACTTTCTTGCATTGTCTCACACCTGAGCTTTTGTGGAACACCTAATATCCAAACATGCTGCTCAAAGTGTCAGTTGTGCTGAGGTGGTGAAGTCCTATTAGAAACTATGCCCAATTATTATTCAGCTCTTCACATTGAAATCTCATCTATTCATCAGCGTCAAAGCACTCACTGTACAATCCAGTGGCCACTTCTCACATGTGGCTTTTAAGTACTTAAAATGCAGCTTGTCCAAACTCAGATGTGCTGTGTCGAACTACTAGTCAGGTTTCTAAGGGTTGGTATAAAAAATGGAATGTTGACTGTTTCATTAATTTTTACATGGATTACACATTAGAATGATACTATTTTGAATATTCTGCTTAAATATAATACATTATTGTGGTTAAATTTACCTATTTCTTTTTACTTAATTAATGTGGCTACTAGAAAAGTTTAAATTACATATATGGCACAATTATATTTCTATTAACACTGATCTAGACAGAGATTGGCAAAAATTTTGTCAAGGGCTAGACAGAAAATATTTTAGGCTTTGCAGGCCGCATACTGTCTCTGCCACATGTCTTTCTCTTCTTCTTTGTCATCTTTATTTCTTCCTCCTCCTTTTAAAAATATAAATCTTTTAGAAATTAAAGCACTTTTAAACCTTTAAAAAACATAAAACCTCTTTAAAATATAAAATCTTCTTGAGATATAGAAACCATTCTTAACTCAAGGGGTAAGAAGTAGACCTTGGGCCCAGAGATAGCAGGTGGCCATGGCTGTGGACCTATGGAGGTCAGTGAGATCCAGAAGCCACTCTCCCTGCCTTCCTTTCATAGTGGACTTCTTGGACTTCCCTACACCCTTCCTTCTACAAATTCTAGTATCTGCATCTCAGCCCTTTCTAAATCCTTGGCTCCTAGAGAGTTGATATCGTCTTTCCCAAATGTGGATCCTCCAGTGACTGGCATGGTGCCTCATGCCCAGCACGGCCCAGTGAGGGAGATAGCAGCATACAGGGGGGAGGAGCCCAGGCCACTTGGAGGTCTTGGCCCTGCCCTCCTTGACCTTCCACTTTCTTCTTCTCTAAGTGGAGCAAATGAGGAACCTAACTCAGAGAGTGAGTGTGAAGATTAAATCCAAAATAAACAACAGAGTCCTTGGTCCTCTGCTCTGAGCATTGCCGTGCATCTCATTATATCATTATCATGTGTATGTGATTAATTGTTGCAATTACGAAAACATTTGTTGAGTTATAGAGATGAAAGGAATGTGAAGATGATTCTTATTATTCTCCATGTTGTTAATGATTGTTCTTAAAAACCCAACTTTTTACTGAATTACATTATAAAGCCTATAGAATTATGCTCTTCTATTTCCAAATATTTGATTGTTTTTCCAGTGATTATATCCATACATAAATGAGTATATGTTGGCAGCTCAGAATTAACAGGGTATTTTTTTTTAAGTTCTAAATTCCTTTCAAATGGGAACGAAGTGTTCTCCTGACCCTTCCTACACTCCATATTACTGTCGACATCTGCAACTAATTGATGATCTATAAGTCAAAACTGTGACCAATGCAAAAAACCTTTAGCTAAGCCCGCCTCGGCTTGGCTGACCCTCCTTAATATATTTCAGATTAAGACTAAAAAAGGCACCTTTTAACTGTCCAACCGAGCACCAAACAGTAGCCACGAGTATTTATCAAACATCAAATAATAACATGATCAGATAACATGCTTACCAGTGAAAATCTAATTTAGAGCTTTTTAAAAGTTTCATTTAAATTTTTAAACCCAGAGACATTTTTGAGAGGTATAGAGAAATGTATTGTCAGCATGCAATTTAATTGATTAAAGTAACTCTTTATGTCAACAAAATCAAATTATGACCATCTGAATAAATTCATAGTAAATCAATGACATTAAAAAAAAAAAAACCCACAAGAAAAGCCAGCATGCTATTCTGGTAAAGGATTTGGGACCTCCTCAAGCCTGTTTCCTCATCTGGGAAATGGGGACAAGAAGAAGCTTCCTTACATAGGAATCCTTGATAAGAATTAAGTAGGATTCAGTTAAAGGGAAATAGAAACTATGTTTCAAATACCAGTAACAAAAGGGGGACAAAATGTATAATCTAGACTTAAAGTAACAATATCTTTTAAAATTAAATTAAATAGAGGTAGTAGAGTCTGGCTCTTTGTGTTTACCAACTGGCCTCATCTGTATTCTTCAGAACAGTCAAATAAATAAACCTGGAGCCAACTTCACAGCTTGTTGCTAATCACCAACTGCATTGAACTGGGGGCTCACACACCATGATTTGTTTCATCAGGCCAATGTCTTAGTTCTAAGGCCAGTCCTCCCCAGGAACAGTCACAGATACCTCATCTAAGTTTTGGTTTCATTCTTCACAGAGGATGCTTCTCTTTCTGAGATGTACCATGGGATAGACTGCATTTTGTCACGCCACCCTAAACGCATGCTCCCCAAATTGGTAAAACTCTATCCAGACATTTTTATGAGATGTGATGAAGAAATAGAAATTTCACTTCAGATATAATTGTTTATTTAAAAACCAGATTTGATATAAAAGATATCTGTATTTTAAAATTATCAGTAGCCTTGAGAATGATGGTTGGATTTTAGATATATATTTTTTTAATTTGTTGTTTTTAGATATACATGACAGTAGGGTATATTTTGACATATTATAGACTTTCTTTTTTCTTGACATCTGCACATCTCTAGCTCTGGGTCAGGTTGTAGACACCTTCTTCCATTCCAGCTGCCACTTCTCAGTGCTGGATGGCTAATCTATAAAATGAGGTGAGAGATACAAGATCCTCAGAGCCAAGCACATAGTCAGAGTGGCCATATTCACCCCAAAGGGATAAATTCCTTGGGCTGGATGACTGACTTGTGTTAGTTTCCCTTTACCTTTAGGGTTCTGAACTTGTTCAGAGTTCAGGAGTGTACCAACCACCAGTCCACATTAAAGCCCTTCAGGCAGCTAGGCCAGCCCTGACTGATGGCCAGGCCACCAAGAAGCCCTGAATGCCATACTCTGGATGCATTTGGAAGAAAAGTGGTTGTCCTATACTTGAAGCTACTGATGGTTTGGCCTGTCCCCCTTCTGTGGTCAGGATCGGGGCAATCAAATATCAATAGTGACTGGCACCTCCATCTCTCCTCCTACCCAAGCACACACTGAAGCAGGGAAGAGAAAAAGGTGGCTATTGACTTAAGTACCTCCAAGGTGCTTAGGCAAGATGCTTGGTGCTTTGTATATATTGTCTCATTTAATCCACCTCTGGAGTTAGGTGTTTTTATCCCCATTGAATAGCTGAGAAATTTCAGAGATCTTAAGTCAGTTGACTGAGGTCATAGGATCATAAGCCACAGAGACCAACCCAAGTTTGACCAATATATTCAGATTCACCCCCAAAAGGGGGTGTGCTAAAATTGTTCCATAAATCCCAGACCTGACAGAGGGTCACCTCTATCAGGGTCATTGCGACCATCTTTTTTCCAATGCTGAACACACACACACACACACACACACAGAGTAGAGGATGCCAGGGGGATATGGTTGCTTTGATCTGCTCCAGGTTCCTAATTCAGAGCCCTGGAGTCCTCCGCTCGGCTTGAATTCATCCTGAGCCGAGGGCTGGCCAGGTCTCAGAAACGCAGGGCCGTCCATCACTTGTGTCTCAGGCTTGCTCCTCAGAGAGCCCGAGTCGACCACAACCGCCTTGGCCCCGTTCCACTGTGAGGGAGTCACAAAACTGGCATTTAAGTCCAGAGCGGAAAAAACACCCCAAGCTTGTTCGTTTTTCTGACAGGTGCTGGAGCCCATGAAAGGTCAGATTCCAGCGCACAGTCACATCCTGGCTTAGCCGGCTCCAGGCACACAAAGGCCTGTCTGTCTCTCCAGAGCGCGGGGAGCAGGGACCGAGGCCAAGGGCTTAAAATGGCTGCCCGATGGCCCGCTCCTGCTGATCCATTCCTTCACGGACATTGGCCTAAATGAAGCATTGGGAAGCCCAGCTGCCAAAGATGTGTGAAACAGGCAGAATGAAGAAGAATGCGGGCTTTTTCTTCTGTGTAATTGCCAGAGATATTAACCCCCCGGCAGCCCATGAATCCAGGCCCTGACTTGGCCTGCTGTGGCTCATTTGTAAGAGCCCTGGGACACTTGTGTTTCATGTTCAAAGCCTTGCTGGGCTGGAAAATTGAGTGAGAGCTGTCCCTCCAAGCCCTCTGCAAGGATCGAGGGAAATGAAGGAGTTTGTTCTCTTCCTCACCGATGCATCCGGGAGTGCTCAGGGTCGCAGTGTTGTTGGAACAGAGGGTGTGTGTTTGAATGCACGTAGCCACATGCCTTCAACCAGGAACGTTTGTTTTTGCAGCCTTTATGAAAACATCCCCCGATTCAAAATGGCTCCAAGGACCCACGAGCCTGTATTTGAAGTTCCTTACCACCAGCGGTAGGCTGAAGTTCTTTTCATATCTCTAACCTTCTCCAAAGGAGCTCTAATGACCCCCAACCTTTCTAGTCACATGACTCCTTTCCCTTTCCTCCCCAGCTAACTTTGCACCAAACTGTGAGGCTGCTAGCAGGCAGGTAGTTACAGTAGCTACTGCACATCATCTTTGTGAAGATGATCTTGATCTTACAGTAAGAAGTGTAATTGAAACTTCTTTTAAATAGCAAGCTCAGAGTACCAATAAAAAAAAAAAAAAAAAAGAATTTTTTTTCAACCTGCCTACTCAGGCAAATGTTTTTTTAAAAGTCATTTTAGAGTCCTTTCTTTTCCTACCACTTGAAAATTCAATCCTGACAAGAAACTTTCTCAGGGAACTAAGCCGCAGTCTGGAAACTGAGGCCTGGCTACTCATTCCAGCTGTGTCCTGGGGCTAACATGTTCATATTCAGAGCACCTGGAAGCCTCAGATTTATTGTGAGCACCACAAAAGACTGACAGCAGAGCTCTCCTTGGGCCATCTCTCCATGTGTCTTGAAAGTGTCCCCAAACTCTAAAAGTTCTGTCCTTGCCACAGTCCATTGGTAAGACTCGTAAGTTTCACCAAAGTGTTAATTCAGTGAATTTTGGCTAGTAGCCTATGTGAAAAGGTAGGGTGTCCTTGGGGCCTGTCACATGGTCACCTTATAATTAAGTCTCCCCTTCTCTTATCAAGGGACACAGACACTTCCCTAGTAAGCATATTGATGGCTGCACCCATTATGTGCACACATAGCTAAGCTCTTTTCAGGCATGGCCATTAATTTTCCTACTACTTTATAAAGTAGATATGTTTTATTCCATTTTATAGAAAAGGAGCCTAAGGCTCAGAGAGGCCACTTGATAAGGTAAAGTCAGCACACAAATCTTTACCAAATCAGACTCCAAAGACTGTGCTATTAGCCACCATGCTACAATGCCTCAAAACCTAATTGGGCTATTAAGAATAAATAATTTCTGATAATCTTTTTAAATAGTAGAAAACATTTTGGTGAAAATGACTACCACTTATTGGGCAGTCAGTATGTGCTGGGCACTATTAGGAGCATTGTGTAAATCTCTTATAACATTCCTTCGGGGTAGGTATTCACGTTCCCATCTTATATGTTAATGGCTTGATAGACACAAAAGACAAAACCAAACCCCCAACTTCATTCAAGAGTAAGAGACTTTGGCAAGTCAGCTCAACCACATACAACATAAATTTGGCAGCAAAAAAAACTCAGGGCTAAGTTGTGCTGTCGTTGTTTACAATGAATCAAAAGACATTCTGCTGTCACCTATACCTAATTAGAATAAATACATAAATTCGTTAAAAAATTCAGGGCTACATTGCTCTTATTTATTATTATCAGAAATCATAACTATGGCATTTCTTGAGCATAGAATGCCACATCATGTAGGGCTACTTTCTTGGTAGGCTCATTGTTCCATGTGGGGGATGTCAGCTTTCCAAAAAATGTGATTCCTGTGATTTCCAGACTTCCTGGGGCTTCATATGTGTGTGTATGTGTGTGCGCGTGTGTGTTTGCACATATCCCGCTATGTATGTCTGTCAAACTGCAGGGAGCTTTCCCTCATTTAAACAGCCAATTAAAACCCACTTTGGCACTTAACACACGTCACTGCTTCTCAGTGCTCAGCTGCCTTCCTGGCAGGCCTTTAATTTGATAAAGAGCTTCTAATAACGACTAACAGAGGCCCAGTAAGTTAATTAAACCCTGTCCTTTATTTTGCTTTCAAGGTGTGCCCTTCTCATAAAAATCCCAAGGTTCGTGCTCGCAAATGACTTTAGACAATGTTCCATGCTTCAACGGGAAAAGTATGTCTGTCATGTCCTGGCAAGTTACAAGTAAAGACTCAATTTCAGCACCATGTCAGACTTTCACGGAGGCCAGAAGCAGATGGGAAAAAAAAAAACCCTCTGCACCCAAGAGTATGGAGGCCAGAGTTAGAAATGGAAGATGAGTTTCCTCTGAGAGTATTATGCTGAAAGATGGTCTGGCTGTCATATCAAACTCCATTATCCCATTTCTTTAAAGTAATCTGAGAGTCCAGATGGGTTGTATAAACAGAAGAGGAGGTTCCTGCGAGTTCACTCTCTTAATGAAGCCCGTATGTTTGACTCATGTAATAAGTATTTAATCATGCTGATGAAATTCATTTAAACTTCAGCCACACACACTGTAGCCGAAGCCCTGATAAGGCCCTACATCACTTGAGTCAGCAACAGCGGAACCAGGTAGGTGAGGCCAAAAGTGGATGGCATCTTGCAGGGAAGTGGGCTTTGGAGGGCACCACATGGAAAAGATAATGAACCCTGAAAAGCTGGCTTGTAGACCACTGTCTCTGAGTCCTTGCCGTGGTATGCCACATCTGTCATGATAAGATGCTGAAGATATAACAGATCAGAAGGTACATTAGAAGCAAAGTTTCTGCTGCATGTAATAGAAACCCCCCATAAACCAGCTTGAACAATCTGAAGGTTTTTCTGAATACAAAGCAAAAGTCCTAATATATAGGGCTGCAAAGCTGGTTCATTCAGAGCTTTCCCCACCTCCGTTCTGCACTCCGAGGTATGTGCAGTTGTCCTCAGGCCAGCTGCCTCCATGATCACAAGATACGCCAGCCAGTACCACATTACAGTCAATAATGGCAGTGGAAGAAGAGAGTCATTCATTCCTTCATTGATAAAGAATCTTTTCTTAAAGTGTCTCAGTCCCACTCCTGAACATTTTCTGTTCAAAAGTCAATTACTGGCAGTGGGATGGGATCACCATGATTGACTCTTTATCTCTGAGTGGCAATAGGGCAGTGTCAGACTGGAGCCAGCACATGCTAGCTGGAGAAAGCTGATAGTGAACATCTCTTCCCAGTCCTGCCTTAGTGACCTCATGGTGGTGGCTTTAAAGTGGCCATTGTTGGACTGTTTACACCACAGGGATTGTCAAATACTACATATCAAGGTTTGGTTTTGTTTCCTGAAGATCCAAATGATAAGCATTTACCAGTGCAGCACTGTGACAGGATCACCTTGCTTATAGTTGGAGCCAGAATAAAACTGGGGTGCTTGTAGCTAGAAGAAAAGTAGCTAAGTGAGCTCAGAATGAGCAATCCACAATATCTGCCTGAGAAGGGCTTGGGTTGCCCACTGGGTTTTCTCTGGGAAAACATAGCACTCAGAGACTAAGGAAGATTGAAATAACTTATAAACAGTAGGGGAAAAAAGTGGCTTTAGAACTATCCTTAAGGAACCTGCTCAGGTAGGAAGCAATTGTTTCATTGATTGGCTTCATTTTTCCACAAAAAATTTAAAAGCTTCTCTAAGAGAGATCTTGGTTTTCTTTTAGTTAAAATGGCTTTCACATTGCTATGCATTATAATCACCTAGTCTACTAACACAGCAGGCTTCTGGGATGTTCCTCTAGCAATCTAGCTCAGCAGGCTGGAGTAGGGCCCAAGACCCTGCACCTTTAACAGTCACCTTCCCCACCCCAGAGTGACCTAGATGTGAGTTATCTGAGAAGCACATTCATAAAGAAAAAGAAAATGCTTCCCTCATGGGCCTAACCCAGAGGTTGGCAAACTAGTCCATGAGCTAAGAATGGTTTTTATGTTTGTAATGGTTAAAAATACCAAAAGAATACTATTTTGTCATATTAAAATAATGTGAAATTCAAACTGCTATGTCTATAAATAAAGTTTTATCGGAACACAACCACACTCGTTTGTTTACATAATGTCTGTGGCTGCCTTTGTACTATAATGACAGAGTTGAGTAGTTGCAACAGAGATCATATGGCCTGCAAAGCCTAAAATATTTACCATCTGGCCTTTCTGGAGAAAGTTTGCCAAGTCCTGGTCTAACAGGTTTCATTCAATTGAAGAACTAATGGCATGGAGAAGACTTGGTCTCCCAGTTCTCTAGCAGAAGGATCCCAAACAGTTAGGCACATGCCAGGGGCTGCATCAGACACCTTGCAGCCTGGGTGTCAGTCTGAAGCTCTGATGCCTTTGGCTCAAGGACTGACAGTCATGGCCAACTGTCTCTGTCTCGGACTGTGGCAGAGCCCTGGAGAGATGGATTTTGGAGATGCTAATGGTGTCTTTCCTAGTGACATACTCCAACCCATCTCAAACTGATAACCATCATGCCATCATCTATGGAACCTCTACTCTCTCCACACCTGTCTTTGTCCATTTTCTGTAGCTATAACAGACTACTAGAGATTGGGTAATTTATTTTAAAAGAGATTTACTTAACTCACAGTTCTGGAAGCTGAGAAGCTCAAGGTCACTGGCCACATCTGGCAAGGTCCTCATGCTACAGCCCAGCATCACTGATGGCATCACATGACAGCAGCACGTGCAAATGCAGCAAAAGAGGAGAAACAACCTTGGTGTGGAACAACCCCTTCTCATGGTAACTAATACAGTCCCACAAGAATAAGAACCCCCACAAGACAGCATTATTCTCTGCATGAAAAAAGATCACTGGTGACTTGAACACCTCTCAAAGGTCCCACTACTTCTTAACATTGTGACATTGAAAGTCAAGATTCAACATGAGTTTCAGAGGGGACAAATCACGTAACACAGTAAGGTCAGAAGAGAGAGTGGCTATAAACTCACTCAACAAATGGCTCCCCTCCTCCCAGAACTTATACTTCAGCTGAGAAGGAAATACAGAAGACTTCTAGGCAGGGCAAAGATAGCAGTAGTTCCATTTCAAGCTGTGGGACTTGGGCAAAATCAACACTTAACCATCCTAGGTCAAGGCTCTTGAAGTCAGGGTTCTCCACAAAAGAGGGACGCCCCAAACCATGCAAAAGAACAACTTCCAAGGCTGCTGGCCTTGACTAATGGCTCTGCAAGGTTCCATTCAAACAGTATTGTTGACAGAATGTTGCTGATGAGGACACAGAATGTGAACCTTAGGAAGAGGGGGACTCAGAAGAGGGGACTAGACAAGGATGAGGGATGAACACACAGGAAGGTGATATGGAGAAGGATCGTGAGAGGAAGTGTAGGTTGGGTGAAGAGACCCTTGCTAGGGTTGCATCATGGTAGTTAGGCTACACAGATCAGGTCGTATTATAGAGGATGCAGAGCCAGAGTCCAAAATGTATACTTAATTCCAAAGGAAAAGGAAAGCCAGGGTTGGGTTTTTAAATGTAAATTTTGCATTTAAAAACATATTTTAAATAAAGCACAAGTCATAAGTAAATTTCCATTAAGTGAGTCCATCCATCTAACATTGTTTTTGTATCTGCACTGCTCCATTAAGGCATCTCCTCCTGGCATATAATTAGCAGTAACAATAATCAGATGACTTACATTTATATGAACTGTCATTATTTAAAAATCATATTTACATGAATTATTTAAGTTTTCCAGTGTCACTTGATGGGTATTATTACTATTATCCTCATTTTACAAAGGCAAAAGCAACAAGATTGTCTATTAAGTAGAAGAAATTGTACTCTACCATTTATATCCTCACTCCATTATTGGTTCAATCATTAAAATGATGCTTTAGATATATATTTATTCATATAGAAACATGGCCAAAATATATTATGGTGTTTAAGAAAATAGACCGGAGAAGAGTCAGATAATCTATGTCTTAAGGAAAGTATCATGGGGTGGAAAACCAGAGTTAGGCCATCTGTGTACAAACCCTAGTTCTGACATTTACTGGTTATATGACCTTGGACAAGTCATGCAAATTCTGGAAACTTTACTTTTCCCCTCTGCAAAATAGGTATAATATCTCATGTGGCTATAATGCCGATTAATCAGAAAATCTACATGTGGTCGCAGAATAATGACACCCCTCCTGAAAAGATGCCTATGTCTTTGGGATCCTGCTGTCAAGCCCTCATCACAGCCATGTCAATCCAGGTGAGCTGAGAGGTGTATTTGGAGCCTTTTGGGAGCAGAGGAAACCATTCACCGTTGGTGGCTGCCTTAGACAGGTGCCAGGAATTGGAAGGGTTGGTGGTATTTCTGTTTTGTCCCAAACCATATTCTGGGAAAAATTAAATTGTTTTATCTAAATGGCCTGGATTTAACTGCTGTTTGAAATTTTTACTAATTCACTTAGTGCCCCTTAAATATCTGGATTCACAACTACTGTCTTGGAAGGAGGCAGTATAATTCCCTTACTGAGCACATAAGCATTGAAATCACATGTCCAACTTTAAGCTCTCCCAATTACCAGTGGTATGATCTCAGTTAACCTTCCAAAAGTCCAGTTAGCTCTTCTGTAAAAGTCAAATGATGATGTGTTCCTGACAGGTTTTGAGAGGATTCAATGAGAAGATGCCAAGCACTCAGCACAGTACCTGACAGTAAGCACTCCATAGTGGTAACACACAGTCCCAATTGCCCACAATGTGCCATCTCTCCAAGAGAAAGGACTGCTACAACCACCACTACAGCCATTCTCTCCTCTGCCACTGTCATGAGGCCCAAAGCATCCACAGGCTCAGTGCAGACTTGAGCATACACAGATCTGGGAGGCCCCAGAAGACCAGTGAGATGGCAGCCATGTGCAGCAGCCTGGCAAACTCAGAGAAGCATCCCTGGCATCCCAGGGTCCTGACATCTCCTACTGCTGGCTGCCACATGTGGAGCTGAAACATAAGCAGCCTGGCTTACATCATTTCTCTGAGGAGAATGCCAAGGGTCTGCCATGGGTGAGATTGGGGAGGTTTGGTGTGAGCTACCACTCTTCCTCCTCATCACGAGTGAATGGCAGGAGGGAAGGGGCCTTGACTCACTGGGGGATTGGTCAAGGTGTCCTGCCTATGATTTTTCCATAGTTATCTACCTGATAACTGCCCAAGTACTCCCTGGGTCTTTGAGTGAGTTAAAGTTCTTGGCCAAGAACCCCTGGCTTTCACAGCTGGCAAAGCTGGGTGAACCCTTCCCACTCTATCTTGGCTGTTTCTCCGCCACCGCCCAGACCCCAAGGACACCATTGCTTTAATGTAACACAAGAACAATGCAGGGCACCCTGTACTGAACACAGAGAGGTGAGTGGCCACTTTCTCATTTTCTTGGAGCAAAGAGATGACTTTGAAAAAAGTTCAAGGACCTTCATTGTATAACACAAACAAAGTGGGTCAAGGCATTGGCTACTTTGTAGCTGATCTACTCCTATGGAAGGAAGCTCTAACACACTAGAGTCTGGTGGCAAGAAATCAAGATAAGACGGAGTGTTGGAAGGAAGGAAAGAAGGGAGTGGAGAAAGGAAGGAAAGAAAATTTGACCTTGTAGTTTTAAATCAGGTTTATTTCAGAGGGGCAACTACCAAAGCCCTAACAAGAGCACCATGGCTGGTACTGTGACCCAGGAACCATATAAAGTACTGAAGGTGCCAGAAGAATGCATACGGCTAATGACCAACAGCCACCCCTCCCAACCCCCGACAGCAGGTGCAGGGAGGAGAAGAGACAACTGGAGCCTCTTTGTCTTTGTCATCTTAGACCATAGTGCCCACAAATGATGTGAAGCCCATTTGTTCTGGGAGGGAGAGAAAGAGGAGAAAAGGAAAAAAAAAAAAAGATTAGCTCACTCTGGCTCCATAGATCACTGGAAGGGAACAACCTTTCCGGGAAGTTGGAGCTCCTACCTGGAACCACACTGACGGTGAACCTGGGTGTCCTAAGTCACCAGGGTTCTGCCAACAGCAGCCCCACCCACTGGCCCAGGGCAAAGGTGGGGGTTGTTTTGCTGGGAGCTGAGACAGGGTACTTTCCCAGAGGACTGGGGGCAGGCATCTGCCAGACCAGGGACACAGGCCCATTTTGTGTGCTGCCCCTTGGGTGTGATTGGGAAGAGAGAACAGTAGTGGATGGCTGTCCCTGGACTATGCTAAGGCCTGGCATAGCTGGAATGTCCTTGGCCAGCTCTTTGTGAGCAGAGTCAGTCAGCAGATGAGTCTCATGATCAGATGACTTGGGCTTGCTGGAGTATTTTCCCCAGGTTTCAGAATCATATGAGGTAATTGGAGTGTCCTCGCTGTCCTTGTTAGATCCCTCAGGTAGCTCTCTCAGTTCTAATTGGTCAGCTGGTACTGAATTTGTTTAGCCCAAGTGGGCATGCCCAAATGGTAGATGTGCCAAGGTAGAATTATAATAGTTTACCACATTCTCCCATCTGTCACAGAACAGGACGCATACACAAAAAAAGAACAGCAGGTGTCCCTTTTACCACCCCAGGTGGACTACACATATTCTTGGCCCCCACCCTTTACCACCATCAGAACCACATCCCTGTTCACATATCTGCCATGGTCTTTTAAAAGGCTCTACTCCAATGTCCTTACTTCTGGAAAGTCTTCCATGACATCTCCCACCACCTCATGTCACCAAATACCAGAGGACCAATAAGAACTCTTCTTTCCTGCATTTGTTTAATAAACAACAATTAGGCTCCTGTCTGTGCCAGACGCTGTCCATACAGAAGAAACAAAGACTCGTGCAGTCCCTGTCCTCACAGGGCTTGCTTTCTTGTGGATTAGAGAATTCATTTAGATACAAAAAAATAAGATGGCCATGTTCAGTAAGTGTTTTAAAGGAGGCAAACAAGAAGATGGGAGAAAATAAAAAGGATCAAAATGAAGAAGCTACTGTAGAGGGGCTGACAAAGGTCTCCTTGACGAAATGACATTTCAGCAGAAACTGGAAGATGAGAGGAGCTGGCTCTGCATGGTGCAGAGGGGACATATGCGCAGAGAGAAGACCAGTGAGCAGAAGGGACAAACTCCACTGTGATTGGAAGACAGGCTCAGATTGCTCAGGGTGGAGAGGTCACCTTGTGGGGAAGGTGGAGAAGAAGTTGGGTGTTAGCTCCTGCTCAGGGTGCTCCAATAATTTGTTTTAACTCTCTCATTAGATGTGCTTCTGACTTCTTCCCATTAGTTTAGTTCCCTACCTTCCAAGTTGGGTGCAGATCCTTTAAGGGCAGGATTATCTTTGGCACCATGAGTTGTGGGTGGATGGGATGCACAGTTGGTCCCTGACCACCTGAGTAGATTTCACATCTGTCTGCCCACTCCCCTTTCCCTCCTCTTCCAAAGTTGTGGAAGAAGTCCTAGTTGGCTCCTCTTGAGGGACAAAGGGGATGCCGAGCCAAGTGGTCAGAGGAACTGGCCTGACCTTCGTCCTAAGATAACCTTGGCACCTGAGATACAAAGTTCACAGGCCTGGAACTGCTTCAGGCTCTGAGAGACTGTCCAGCTGCTGGCAGTGCCAAGGGTGTTCAGTGAGACTGAGCACCTTTTATGGGCTCATACATGTTTTGCACACATGCCTGAAAATTGTGATCACTTTCTCCCTATTGTGTAAAAATTGTTACCTTATATAATAGCTCATGAAAATGAATCAAGTTAGGGGCTGAGGTTGTGGTTCAGTGGTAGAGCACTCACCTAGCATGTGCGAGGCACTGGCTTTGATCCTCAGCACCACATAATAGTAAACAAATAAAATAAAGGTATCATGTCCATCTATAACTAAAAAGTAAATAGTTAAAAAAATGAATCAAGTAATAGCTGCTCATTCAATACACATGATCTGGTCTGCGGCAACAAGCACTGATTGGGCATACACTTTTCTTTTTCAGTTAAACATGTTTCCATGTCAGGCACAGGGATATCAGGAAGAACAATATAGCCCCTGCCTTCAGAGAGCTTATAGTCTAGTTAGAAAAAAAATACTTATAAACAAATAAATAATACAAAGTATTCTATGATGTAGACACCAGTTCAGTTTACACAAAAAGTGATCAATTTCACCTGGGGAGGAAAGAGAGAGAGGGTGGCATCAGAAAGATTTCTATTTGTTAGAAAGAGTTACTCACTGATGAGACAGAGGACATAAAGAGCCCTTCAGGTACAGGAAGCAGCATCAGCAAAGGGGCAAAGATGTCGTAAACCTAAGTTGCATTAACTATAAAAATATTTGACAAAGTTCAAGAGTCAGAGATTGGAGAAGAGGGGAGGTAGGTAGTGGGATTTGTGTGCTGGACTTAAGAACTTAGACTTGACCGTTTTGGCATAGGACAGGGGATGGTAAGGTCATGTTTGCCTCAGGGAAGGATTGCTAGGTTGCCAGTGTGGAGACTGGGGGAGAGGGATTTGACCTAGGAGGCCAGGAAATCAGTCCAGGCATGAGTGGAGGACAGTCCTTTGCAGTAGCCAAGGGTTGAAAGAAAGGGAAGATTCTGGAAGTGTGAAGAAGTTGGAATTTCCAGGACTGAATGCTGCCTGGCTGAAGGAGAAGGAGAAGTGAGGAGTCAAGCCAGACTCTCAGGCTTCCCTTGGGAGCAGATGATAGAAATTTTCCCAGAAGCAGAATAAAGGGAGGGTGTAGATTTGGCAACCAGCTAGAAAAACTTGAGTTTGACTTACTCAGCACCAGACTTAGACCTGGGCAACTGGGTCCCTCTTCTTGGCCCCATACTTGTGTGGCCCCATTCTAGCCTTTTCCTGGTCACCCCATTTTCCATGAGGAAAGGCAATTAGGTGGGGAAAAGAAGACATGTATACCTGGACCCAGTGATGCCTCCTTCTAGACCTTGCTCCAGGTAATGGGGGCCTGGGAATTCCCTGCCCAAATAGCCCTGGCCTGTGGCCTATCCCTAGAACTGCCACCTCAGGATGGGTCCATACGGCTGGTATACACACTCCTGGTCCTAAGCAGCAGCCATGTGGTGGTGTGGAGATGAAACTTGGTTGTGCAACCCGGGTTATCCCCACACAAGGCCCCTTGAAGTGTGGAATAGAATAGGGGTTTGGGAAAGCATGGCTCTCCATCTGTCTTCTGCAAATATTAGAGACTGACCTGGAGGCTCTTAAGAGTTCTGAAATCTTCTCTTTTCTAGACTCGTTACAATACCAGCAACCCCACTCTACCCCACCCATGTTGGTCTCAGTTTCCATTGTTCTTATTATCTTGGTTACCCTCTTTTGAACTGATTCTAAATTTTGCAGAAGCAGGAATCTAGATAACTGCTGCATTTATTCCACAGTCAGGGAATATGGTTTTAATTACATGAACCAAATACCCCAAAGCACTGATGATTGTAGAGGTGACTCTCAGGTTTTGTAGGTAGGAGAGAGGGGAGCTACCTGGGTAAGGCTTTAGAGCTGCCAAGCTGTAATTCAGAGGAGCATATGATAAGCAAAGGACAGGGAGGGCATCCAGTACCTGCATCTAAGAAGATTCCAGTAAGACAAAGGTAAGGTCCACTTTGCCTGCAAGTCTGTGTTCCTAACCCAGACTCCCCTCCACTCTTCCTTTTGTCTCTTTCATGAAATCCAGTAGTTCACCCTCTCTACCTTTCCCTCTGCTCCTGTTACAACACAGCGCCTTCTCCTTAGGAGCCACAGCCATCTGGATCTCTTCTCTGTGTGTCTGGCCACCTTGTCAACTCATCATCCTTTTAATAATCTCATCTGAAAACATATCCTTTCTCGTTTGCCCCTCAATTTTTCCTCCTCCGATGACTTTTCTTCCCTCCACCTCGCCCATTCTCTTTCTCTGAAGCATTATCATTATTACTTTATAGAACACTGGGGGATAGATTGCTCAGAAAATATGCACTGTAAAGTAAACGCATATGGCCATGTCTCTGAATTGCCGGGATCTAGACCAGCTGTGCAACTTCACAGGCCCAGCTGTTTACCTGTGCACAACCCAACAGCTTTTGTGATGTGGATGCTGGCTTAAAAGCTACTCCATTACTGGTCAGGAGCTTCATGTGCAGTTAACCCTAGATCACTGAGATCAATCAGACAGCAGCTCTGGTAGATGACTGGGGTCTAGTGCCCCTGGCAAGGCAAGTAGGAACACTTCTCCAGCTCAAGCAAGGAGCAGATATAAATTCCAGACCTTTGGGAGTGCCTGACATCTGTGTCCCTGTGGTGTTTCATAAGCCCTGACAGCTCCTCACCATTGTTTTGGGGACGCCAGCACCCCATTGCCTTCCCTGGAAATGAATACTCTCTCCTGCTTCAAATCTTGTCCCAGAATGAAGGAGGGGAAATGATTGCACATACCAAAAAAGGTCAGACACCTGAAAGAAAAGGGCGCACTGCACATGTTTGCATGGCTTCCAAGAGCCCTCTGCAGTTCCTATCAATTGGCTCTTTGGTGTGCCCCTCAGGTGGGGAGAAGCCCAGGATCACTCTGTCAACAGCTCTATCTATAGCTGAATCCCCATCCTTCACCCTGGGCTCTACTTGCACAAGGCTCACTGACCTCCAGGCTCAGCTGTGAGGATCAATCATCTCCTTCCAGAATTCATCATTCAGCAGCTGTGGGCCCTCAGCTATTTTTATCACCCCAGGAAGCCGGTGGCCAAGGACACTCTGGGCTACCTTTGCAGGAGGTGTTGCTGTAGAAACGAACAGCAGGTTGTCAGGGCAGCTGAGCCTCGGCTGCAAGGTTAAATCCAAAGTGCCTGACCTGGAACAGGAGAGCACTTGATCTTCTTCCATTCTGCAGCAGTGAAAGAGCCCCAGAGGCTTATGCTGGGGAAGCAGATGTCCCATGGGGGGGACAAGACCAGGGATACCACGCAAGGACTTAGGGTGGGAGGGGGAGGCAAACAGGACATGCATGTGCTCCTGCCTGCATTTCTCCTTCCTACACAAGAATTTGGAGGCTCATGACATCCAGACACCTGGCCTCAACCACCTGCACAGCCCCAGTCCTTGCTGCACTCTCTGATGGCAACCCATCATTTGGGGGTGCTTCCTATAAGCCAGACCCCAGGCTGGGATTGGGACAGAATCTGCCTTGGAGTTGTCCCATGCCTAGAGGAGAAGAGAAATCAAACAGGGTGTCACTAAACTCTGATGGTCCCAGCACCCAAGTCCTTTGCTTTGTTCCCAGTGAAAGAGCCAGCAGGGTGCAAGAGCAGGTGACACTGGAGTGCTTTATATTTGTAAAGGTTCATCTGATACCCTAAACAAGCTCCCTCAGCACAACCCTCTGAGGTAAGCAGTATTTTTAGTATGTTTAAAAATAGGCTGGACGGCTGGTCGGGCACCTGTGTGCTTCACTGCTCACCAAGTGGGAAGAGCAGACCTCACTAACGTCCTAATAGCGAAGGGCAGAAGTCCCTGATTCCCTGGACATCTCTCATCTCAGAAAAGGAAAGGAGGGAGTGGTGCTCACATAAGAGAGCTCTGGGGCCTCTAGGAAGAGGGAGAGCACACCCATGCACACACTCCTGGAGGAGCGGGGCGATGGGGAAGCAATGTCCTCCAACTCCTCCAAATTCCAAGGAGGGAGAGAAATGAGTGTTGGTGTGTTAGAAACCAATACCATCTTGGTGGGGAGAAGTCCCCTCCATTGAGGACTAGCTGGGGGGAGTTGCTAAGGCAGCGTAACCAAGGTGCCCTTCCTGGCAGAGGTGGAATGAGAATGGCTCCAAGTCACATCTCTAAGGGCAGGAGTTGGGGGCAGGATTTGCCTTAATCTGCTGAGCCAGTGGGCTTCTGGCCTGGGAAGAGAGGTAGCAGCACCAGAGGTCCTAAGAGGTTTATCAACAGTCCCAGGGCCTGCAGTCCAGCTGGGCCAAGGACTCCCTCACAGCCCCAGGCTCTCTGTGACTGTGACTCCTGCCAGATACTCTGCTACTCTGAAATAGTTTCTTCCATAGCCAATCTCAAAATTGGTGAATCATCTGAAGAATAAAGTCACTTGACACTCTCATTACAGATGAGCAAGAAAGACAATTTAGCAATTTTGTATTGGATTTTAAAAACGCAACCTTGAGCTAATAATTTCTGCTTTATCAAAGCAAAGAATGCCTAACAATAGTGGAATAGTTCAATGAATACTGTGCATCTTCTTGATGAAATCCTGTGCCATTAAATATTGGATGATATGGGAAGGTGCTAACAATACAATGCTCAATTTTAAAAGGTGGAGTAAAGACTATATATAGAGTATGATCTCAAGATTTTATTATTGTAACAGTTGCTATAAATAAAAGGCCCTTGTTTAAACCAATTCCTCATAAGCCATTTACTTGCACTAGAAGGGAGATTTGGGGGTAAACGTGCTGACAGGTGTGCAAAGCAACAGAAGAGATGATTTGGGAGGTGATGGTGGGGAGGATGGGGGAGGAGGGAAGCATGGAGCCAAGCAGGGGACAAGGAGCCTGGGGGTGTGAATCTGAGACCTCCCAGAAGGAGGGTCTCAGAAGAAGAAATCTCAGATATCCCAGACAGTGGGCCGTCCACAGGGCACAAGGTACCTGATATTCCATCTGAAGGTGTTACCCTAACTGTGTACTAAACCCCAACTCTGTCCCCACCTACAATTTTCAGTAAATTCCACTAAATCAATAAGCATTTCACCTGAGTGGAGATTTAGGGTGGAACCAAGGAAAGATTTTGTAACCATCTCAGTTCATGAAATATAGAACCACACAATACAATTAGCTGTAGAAATAGATGCCTCAAGGTAGGAGTAAGCTTATGAGGACCTAAAATCTCCTGAAGTTTCTAGAAACATTGGGAAGGACTTCTGCAAGGCCTGGAATAGGACTGGGCCTCTTTCTGCCTGAGGGAGGCTGGGAAATAAGTCCTCACTGATATCTGGCCTAGATATACATGTGGATATGCACATAATGTATACACACAGGATGAAAGAACATGCTGGGTGTTTAACAGTGCTTATCTCCTGGCTAGTGGGATTGTGCTAAAAATTATTTTCCTTTGTTTTATGACTTGAACCTTCCAACTCTTGTATAATGAACATAGATTTTATAATTTGGAAAAATATAATAAATATAAACACAAAGCATACATCATGGACACTGACCCTTCATGTAACTGAGGTCAGTGCTGGGTGCCTGGGACCCTGCCTTTTTTTCCATTGCCTATTTGAGGATCTGAAAATGCTTTCCTCCCCAGCCATCAATCCTCAAACTGTTCTCAGAAAAAAAAAAAGACAGGAAGTTGAGAGAACTTATGTTCAAGATCCTTTCTCTGGATGATGCCATCAAACTGTCCACTGACCAGCACAAGGAGATCACATGAAGCCCCAGGATGGAGCTCAGAGACATGCCAGACAATTTCCTGTCTGTAGCCCAGAGCCTTCTGCAGATCATAGTGTCAGGTCTGTGCAAACTAAATCATAACTACAGTTGTTGGAAGGACAGAAGCAACTACCATGTTCTGCTTTCTGTGCTTTCCTCAGACATCCTCTGTTTCTGCACATCTCCTAAAAACTTGCAAGTACATAACATTCCACTCTGACTTTTGTCTTTGAATATCTTTCCTTTCCTTACAATAGAGTAGAAGCCTATACTGTTGGAGTAGTTCTCTTTCTCTTCTCTTTTCTTTTATTGAAAGGAAATTCTGCACAGAATAAACAGAGAAGAAAAGTCAATTGACCCATATGCCCACTGCTCTTCTTGGGTGGGCAAGGTAAATATTGGAGTTTAATATGATAATCCCTATTCATAATCTCACACTTGGAGTCTTTTTTCCATTGCCTATTTGAGCATCTGAAAATGCTTTCCTCCCCAGCCATCAATCCTCAAACTGTTCTCAGAAAAAAAGACAGAAAGTTGAGAAAACTTATGTTCAAGGTCCTTTCTCTGGATGATGCCATCAAACTTTCTTGATCATCCAGTGTACGTTTGATAGCCATCTCCCTCTGCCTGTTCTATCTTTCCCAAAGAAAAAAAACAAAACTCTGTGATTATAACAAATATTAGAGGAATAGACAAGAATCTCTTATTTACTTTATAAAAATATTATTCATGTGATTTTATATTTTATTTCTTTATTAAATAATAAATACTTATATTTTACTTTGTATATATTTTAATAATGGGTGTTTAAATAGACATTTATACATATATAAAATATATTTACATAGAATTATATGTGATAATATGAAACAATGCTTTTTTTCAAAAGTTTAGTAATGCTTAATTCTTGTAGGCCTCAAATAAATAACCTTTGGTAGTATATAAGTAATGAAAATTTATAGAATCGGGCTTTGTTTGCATGTAAGAACTTAGCACTTTAGATTTCATAATCCCCTTTCAGCCCTTCCATTGGACCATAACTCGGAAGTTGCTTTTTTCCCTTAATGGGTACAAAATTGTAGACAGAAGAAAGGAATAAGTGCTTGTGTTCAATAGCCCAGTCAGGTAAAGATAATTAACACTGATTTTTTTATATGTTACAAAATAGTTAGAAGAGAAAATTTTTAATGTTCTTACCACAAAGGAAAGATAAATGTTTGAGGTGATGGATGTACTAATTATGCTTATTTGATCATTACATATTGTATACATGAATCATCACACTCTATCCCACAAAAATGTACAATTATTATGTATCAATTTAAAAAACAATTTTTTTTTCCCTTGGGAGATAACAATCTAGACTTCCCTTTTAAACTCGGATTCATCTTGTTTGGATGCCTAAGCAAAGCAGTGCTCACATCTGTATAAAACAGATACTTACTCTAATCACGAGTTTGCCCTGCTAGTAGTCCTCTGAGGAGATGGACTATCCAGGCCCTCAAGTGAATGAACAGCAGTGGAGAGACTGAGCAGTGAAAATAAAGAAGTCAGTTTGCTTACCTTTCCCTCAAATGCCTACCCTCTTCTCCTGGGGCTTCCCAGTTGGCATTCTGAGCAGTGAGTCAGAAGAAAGGTACTGACTGAGTAATGGAGTTTGAAAGAAGAGCAAGCCATATCCCCCCAAAGGCCGGAGTACAGAAGAAAGCAAAGATGAATGAAGGTACAGGAGAAGGCTGAGGTTGCTTCCCAACAAGAGAACCTCCTATCACCTTCAAGGGCACTGGAGCACCAGCCACCTGAACCTTTTTGAGTGATTAAAATTGATCCCACAGAGTTACAGCAAATGAAAAGTGTTTCCATCCCCACGGGCCTGGCAAACTTTGACGTCCTTTCTTCTTTACTTCTAGAATCCTGTTTAGATTCAGTTTTCTCTTGGATTCAATGAAATCCCTGGCTTCTAAGAAAAAAAGTTTCTCTGAGGGTTCCCTGACCCTTGTTAACTACAAAATAAGGCCCAATGGAGAGGGCCTCCTTCCTTTCTCACCCCGCTAAAATTTCAGGGTTGTTTAAAACACCATATTTTTCATTTCTAACTTAAGACTCATAGAAGTACTAACCCTCTCTCCATTTTTACAGATGAGGACACCAAGGCTCAGAGAGGTTAAGAAACATGTTTAGGGACACACAGGTACAAGTGGCAGAGGCAGGCTAGGGTTCAGGCCTGATTCCAGAGCCTGAACTCCTTCCTACAAGGGTGAATGCCCAGTTTTGAATATTATTGGAAAAATGAAAAGGGGGGTACAAGAGGCAGATATGAGGGGCTGGAGGAAGTGGGAGAATGAAATGGATATGAGTTACCGTAAAGGAGTATATGAATGACAAGCACCCTTCACAGCCCTGTGCCTATGCCCAGTGCTGAGGAAGCACCAAGGTATCAGACCAGTGGCCTCTCAGCCACGTTAGCAAGGCCAGAGGAGGAAGGGAGAGGGCAGGGGCAGTGTCTGTGGGCCCAGCTGTGAGCCATCTTAGGACTCAGCTGAGGGAGTGGAAGCAGCCCTGGTGAGGAACACACTTCCTGGTGGTAGAAAGGCCTGAGAGCAGGACTGTCACTGGCTACATTATAGTCAGTCCATTTCACAGAAAACACACCACTGCCCAGCCTAGCGAACAACATAGTCCCTGAGTTTAAACGTTTCTGTGCATAAGGGCTGGGTACAAGTTTCTTTCCTTGAGTTAAAAAAAAAAAAATAGCCTGCAAGATGACATCCAGTGATTTTATTTGTCCTATAAAAGTGTAAATATTGGAAAATCTCTAAGATAGAAAAAAATAACTACCATGAAATTCTGGTACAGCTTGTTGGACAATGACACAAAGGTTGTCAACACAAAGTCTATACACTCTCTGTCCTAGGCACTCTGTCCCCAAATAGCTCAGCTAGCCTTCACATAGCCCCCTCCCCTTCCCTGTAGCCCTCATCCCCTCACACATCTCTAGGGTTCTCTTTGCCATGTGCAGGACAACCTATAAACCTGTTCCTCCTTATAAGGCCCCATCACATCAGTATCACTCAGGAAGTGCCCTGGTAGGAAAATCAAAACAAAACAAAGTTAAAAAAAATAAACAATGTTTCCTAAATTGGGGATCATTCTGACTTTTGTTATCTTCCATTGTAGCTAAGTATCAGTCTCTGTGCAAGTAAGAGAGTTTGGTGGCTTCTTTTTAGACTCCACAAGGAGTGGGCATTGTCACTGTGCCCTGGAAACCTCTGTGAACCTGGTCTAATCTTGCCTGCATGCAAAGAGAAATGCCTAGAAGGAACCAGGGACTGACGGAAAGGGTTTGGCTGAGCCCCAAAGAAAATAAAATGATTCGACCCTAAGGAGGCAGACAGTCCTGATTTGGGGCACACGAGGTCCATGCCGAATGGAAATCCAACTGTTGCAGAGAGTGATTGCTCAGATGGAGCAAATGTGCTGTGAAATCAGCCCTTGGAAAATCATCTGGAGTTCATCTTAGTGAAATCCAAAAACAATAATTGCCTCCCCCAGCCTGCTCCAGAGGGGCCTCGGGAGCTCCGCTTGTCAGAAGCCCGGAAAGCCGGAAAGCCGGCAGGAGTGAGGCCCTGGGTCTCCAACTCTGCCCTTGTTTATTTACAAACCTGCTTTTCTTTCCCACCTCAGTTCATCCTTCAGCTCTGTCCTCCTCCAACCCCTGGGGAGCCCAGGGCATCCATCACTCCTCTCACATGGCAGGCGGCAAAGACACAAATAAAAAGAGAGACAGTTAACTCCATGACTACCTGGCACCAGGATGCAAGCCGGAGCCCACACAGCTGGAGGGCCTGGCAAAGGGATCCTGACGTGCTCCCTGGGGAGTTCTTGTCTCACAAGTGGGAGGCGGGCAGACCTGCAGCTTTACTCAGGGACACTGCAGCAAGTCAGAGGGGAGAGAATCAGAAGGGAATTGCTGAGATTTCCTAGAAAATAGAATGACCCTTTGAGTTGGGTTTTGTTTGTCATAGTGAACCACTTCCTGGCCTCTGGGACTGATTTCATTTCTGCAAAATGGCCTGAACTGTCTGCATTCCCAGAGGCACCAGGGGGTCAGCCCAGAGAAAGGCTTCACCCCCACAGGCCTCTCAGTCTTTCCCAAAGCTCTCTTACTGGAATCACTCTTACAACCCATGTTGACTAGTGTTCTGAGTAATCTAGGAATTAATTACTATGTGATGGGCAGGTTTAGGGTATGGCAGAAGATAGAGTGGAATGGGAAACTTTTCTGAGGACCAATGATTCCTATCCCCAGAGCTCCCCTCTGCCCTTGACACCCTCCCTGAGCCTAGTACTAGTCCACTCTGGGTCTGTGATCTCACTCGAAGAACTCAGATGGTAGAGCTGAAGCAGAGAAGGTGGAGGGAGTCATGGGACGGAGGGGGAGGATGTTTGTAAGCTGCTTAGCAGATCAAAGTGACAACATGTCAAATTTTCCAAGCTGGTTTCCAAAGCATTATGTTAATGGGTCTTCCAGAAGCCCATCTCTCAACAACCTGAAAAAGGTTTGTTTCCCAACTTTTTCTGCCACACACAAGATGATGTTTGTGTGGGCAATACAATCCCAAGGGCCAACCCACACTTGTGCACAATTCCCAGCAAAATGGCTACCTTCTACTCCTTTTTCTTCCATCCATGAAATCAAATCAGAATAAAAGTGAGAGTGAGGGGCATTTTTATGGGGCAATCTAGAATCCATTCTAGTTTGAAAAAAAAAAATCAGTTACAAATCATTCACAAATTTTGGTACTTTGCTGGAAGGACAGAAGACAGTGGTCTTTGTGCTCTTTTATTGGAACTATGATGAGAGAGAGAACTGGAGCGAACACTGGGCTTCCTGACTGTTTGATGTGACTCCCAGGCAGCAGGGTTCGCTGCCCTGATTTCAGGGGATGGGGAGCCTTTCAGTTATAGTGACCTAAGACTGGTGTCACCCACTAAACTATATGAGTAGCTTTCTTCAGCCCTGGTAGTTGTAGACTGGGAAATCCCTCATCTGGTAGGGGTTTGGGTAATTGAAGTACAATTACATTGTCAAGACCCCCATGGTTATGGTCACATGACTCAAAAGAAGGCGTGAGACCCTATGAAACAGAGACATGCTGTTGGATCATGTAAGGGCACAGATGAGGCTGAGGAAGTGGGGGCTGGCAGCGAGAGGCCAAAGACTCTGGTGGAACAAGAAAGGATAACATGGGAAATAATGCCTTCAGGAATTCCCAGGAAATAGGGAGAAGGATTCTCTCAGAATCTAGAACCTGCTTTCTATGTTTGGGCTTCCAGAAAGCTGGTGAATTCTTTTCCTTTCCCTCCCTTCCTGCCTCTAGCAGAAAATGCAGCCAAAACCATGTGTTTCAGTACTGGGGGTCCAACCAGTAGGGTGGTAAAAGCAGCGGCCGTGCCACACCACACCCCTCCTGCCGGCACCACCCAGCAGCCCAGCCCTGCCCCTCACACCAGAGGGCCTTGGACCAAAGATCCCACACCCATCAGCAGCCACGCTGGCCTACAGGCTGGCTCAGGCTCTTCCGGAGCTGACTTAGTATATAGATGTGATTGAAACCAAAATGGACAAGGGACATTTATACTCTAACCTTGGTTTCCTTATCACTCACTCTGTAGACAGTTTAGATGTGATGAACATAACAGACTATTGTCCCCACTATCATGAAGTGGCTTTTCTGGTAGAGACACAAGGAAATACATTAAAAAAAAAATCAATAGATTTAAAAACAGCTCTAGGATGACAAGGATTTTCGTCTGCTTTGCCTTCCTGGATCCTAGAATGGTGTTCAATTAAAGAATATGATAAACAAGGGAAAGTGTCCCAGTGCGGTGTCAGGGCCAGGACAGAAGTGTGCTGAGTTGGGGTTGGGAGGTTCCCCTCTCATCTGTGAGACAGGATCTGAGAGCACACTGCTTAGCACAAGACTGCCCGTCACATGGTGAGTGGACTAGTTCCCCAGGGCTGCTATATCCAAATACCGTAGGTTGGGTGGCTTAAAAGCAGAAACTAATTGTCACATAGTCTGGAAGCTGGAAGTCCAAAATTAAGATGTCAGTAGGTTGTTTCTTCTGAGGGCTGTGAGGGAAGGATCTGTTCCAGGCTTCTGTCCTTGACTTATATATGGCCATCATCTCCTTATATCTTTTTGCCATGTCTTCCCTCCAGAGTGTCTCTGTGTCCACATTTCCTCTACTTAGAAGGACACCAGTCATATTTGAAGTAAGATCCACTCTAAAGATTTCATTTGACTCAGTTACTTCTGTGAAGATACTATCTCCAATTAAGGTCACACAGAGGTAACCCTCTGTCTCTCTTTTGACAATGCCAACATCCTTTCTACCTCTCCTTGGCACCTCTGCTGGGACCGTGCACCCTAGAAAGCCCTTTTTGCTCTTTGCATCTTATCCAAGAGAGAGGATAGAGGGGAAAGTAGGGCAGAGAGAATAGCGACACACACACTGTCTGTCTATCTTGCCTTTTTCTGAATCCACATGGTATTCTTTGTCTGGACTAGTTCTGCAACCTGTGGCCAACTACAGCAACCTTCACTAATGACCTCACTTTCCTAGTGTGAAGGTGTCACTATAGCTAGATTGTGAAGCTGAAAGCAGACACTGTCCTCAGATGTTTTCTCCGTGCTCTTTCTGATCCCTGGCTCCTTTGGGTGCTGAGTACAGAGCTGGGTTTGTAGTACGTGCTTAGTAAATCAGAGCTGAATACAGCCTGGGGTTAGAGATGTAGCGTGGGTGGGATCCATGCAAATACATATTGAAAAATCACCATCTCTGGAAGAACAATTGTCAGGCCCATTTCCTGCTGTGGATAGAGCCAGGAGACGCTCAGGGCTTGGCAACCTGACAGCTGAGGAGCAGCCAGGGAATTTAGCAGGAGACAGAGAAAATAAGCCCTGTGGGTCTGGCCCAGTCCCATCAAAAGCAGACTCAGGGCAGAGCCTCTTAGCCTGGATTCAGGGGCCAAGGTGGGGAGGGGGCTGGCTAGGCCTGCATAGGTCCTCTGTGGGCCAGAGCCTGTGAGAGGCAGAGGAGGTAGCATTACTTAGGAAGCTGATAGTTCAGCCTGAGGCCAGGCACAGCGTGAGGGTCACAGTAGTTGTCACCTGAGAGGGACCACAGGCATGGCAGCCATGGCACCTGCCACACCTGAACCCCTCCTCTGGTTGAAACTGTTTGCCCTTGACCTATGCTGGTGTGGGGGTGGGATAGCTGCAGAATGGGTCAGCAGTGGGCACCTGCCTCAGTGATGACCTGCCTATAAGCTAGTCATGGATGTGTGTTGTGGGCATTGTGGTTGTCACCCCAACATCCTTTCCACCCCCAGAAGACTTCATGGTCATTCAATTTCCCTTTTAAATTCAGGAATGAGTGTATGGTTACATTTTTTGGCCAGAAAAAAAAATTTACACACAAGTCTTCTGGGGACTTCTAGGAATAGAAAGGATGACAAAGACATCTCATCTTTCTTTGAATGTGGTATGCCAATGTGATGCCTATGACTGGGGATGCCATCTTACCACCACCCAGAAGATGAAACCAACCCTGAGGCTCATAGAAGAGAGGGGTGGAAAGAACTTCAATCTTTGATAGGATAATTGTACCCTTAAAACAACCAGTCCTCAAACTTCACTCTTTCAATAATCCAGTTCTAGAAATGTTCTCATTATGCAAGTCAGCACCAGTGGGGTTCCCATTACTTTCAGCCAAGAACATCCTATGTGATGTAACCTGAAAGACAATCAGCTAAGCCAGGGAAACCATCTCCCTCCAGGACCTGCTCAGGACAGGTGGCCTACGTGGTTCAGATGACTTAAATAGTTACCCAAACTTTTATTTTAATAGTTGTGAATTGTTTCAGCATGTTAATTTTTAAATGTAAACAGAATATCAAATCCAGGTCAAATTTCCTTCTAACATATAATATTTAGGTTAAAATATGGATGATTTTTAAGGAGATTATTTTAAAAATAATAAGTACTAATGGGGTTCTGGACATGCTTCCTAATATATGGTGCCTTCACATTTAAGAAAACAGCAAAAGAAAGAAGGTTCCTCTCTGACCTTTTCCCTTTTCCTCTGAAGCAGGTTATAAGACTCTCATGTGAAGGTGCCCCCACTACACCCAGAGGAGAGGAATCTCCTTATCTAGAAGGTATAGAAACAGAGAAAAATCTGGACAAATGGGCTTGTTAAATCCTCCTCTCCCCAGTTATTACCATTAGATCACATCCCTTCTGTTCAATCATGTTTCCCCATGACTGTCCATTCTTCATCAAACTGAAGCCTGAAAATGTACAGGTCTCCCTCTTTCTTTGATATTTATTTCTGAAAGCTCCAACACTGCATAAAACTTACTCTAAATGAAGTGCATGCTTTTTTTCTGTTTACCTATCTTTTGTTATAAGGGCCTCCCCCAGGAACCTAGCAATGAGTGAGAAAAGAACTCTTTTCTTCTCTATAGTGCAAATGTGATGAAGTAAAATATAGTAAATGGCATGTGACTATCTGATATGTGGGTAAATAGGACGGAGGCTACTAGGGACCGTTCAGTAGAGAGTGAGAGCAGAAGGGAGCAGAAATGCCAAGCGCAAGATACTTTGAATTCAACTCTACCAGTCAAGAACCTTTCACGCGTCATTCCTAGGCCAAGAGCTGGGGATACAGCAAAGTATAGGACACTTTCCTGGCTATTCTGGTACTTCTGGTCTAACAGGGAGATGGATATCAGCTAAACAACTTGACAACATGGTTTAATTACAGTGTAGGTAAATTCTATAAAAGAAACAGAGAGGTGTTAATGTGTATAACAGAAAGGCCTGACTTCACCTAGAGGGAATGAGAAGGCCATGGAGAGGGAGGGAAAGAGGAAAAACCTTGACCCAACTCAGTTCCAGGCCATGAGTATCCTTAAAATAAGCTCTGGCTTTAGAAAGTTGCTATGTCATTGTTTGCCCCCTTCAGAAACTCCCTTGTTGGAGGCGTAACCCCTATGCATCAGCATGTGACTATACTTGGAGACAGGGTATTCAAAGAGTAATTAAATTAAAATGAGCTATTTAGGAGTGGCCCCTAATATAATTGGTGTCTTTATCAAAAAAAAAAAAAAAGGAAATTTGTACACAAACATACATGGAGGAAAGACCATGTGAAGATACAGAGAGAAGACACAGGGATGATTTTTTTTTTTTAAGGAAAATTTAAAAAACAATAAGTACTAGTGGAGTTCAGGACATGTTCCCCAATATATGGTGCCTTGGCCATCTGCAAGCCAAGGAGAGGGACCAGGGAACAGATCCTACCCTCATGGCCCTCAGAAGGAACCAACCAGTTGGCACCTTGGTCTTGGCCTTTCAGCTTCCAGAACCATGAGACAATAAATTTCTGTTGTTTAAGCCACCCACAGTCTGCAGTACTTTGTTAGGGAAGTCCCCCAAAATTAATATAGGGGCCTCAGTGACTTTTGGTCCTTTGTAATCATAAGAGCTTGACTGGGCCTGACTTGAGTTTGGAAAGTGAGGTCTTAACAGGTCTGGCAATTCACTAGGGCTGTGTGGGCACAGCACAGCCCCCTCTGTCTCTTGGGCCTCATTGTTCTCCCCAGCCCCAGCCTCAATAAGACATGTGCAGCAGACACCCACCTTCCCTCCTGATGGGGAGCAAGCTGGCAAGGAGAACTCCAGCCCCTGCCAGGTTATGGGCTCCCTGATGTTCTAGCCCTGGATCAGTTGTAACAGTCCTGCAGGGAGGATGAGGTTTACTGCCAGGAAGAGAAACCCCAGGAAGCCAGCCTTTTTGCTTCTTGGGACAGAGGGGGCAGTGGGGTGGAGTGAGATTCTCTAGCCATGACTCATGCTAGGTTTCATGGGGAACGGAAGTTTAGAGAGTCATAATGACCATACTGAAAAGCAGTTAAACCCATTTTCATGGCAGCATTACACAGAATTAAAAACTGCACAATTTGATATTTGCAACCACAGCTGCACAACAAAATGGGCAGCATGAATTAATTTGGTGTCCTGAATCAGGTTGAGTGCATATGGCACACGAGCCTGGAGCCAAGGAGCTCTGAGATGCAGCAGAAAATGCCTTGTTCTTCGTTCCTTTCATATTCCTCTGGCCCTTGAAATTACAGGGGTGTCTGCCCCAGGGAGGATACCATCAAGCTGGCCTGTGCTGGTGAGAGAACAGGGGCCTGGCTGGCTAGGCTTCAGAGTCTTACGTCCCCATAAGAGGGAAAACCTCAGACTGTCGGGAAGGCAGAGAGTTTGTGGCCATGGCTAGAGCTGACTAGTTTTTCCACTTGCAGTGCTTCTGGGTCTGAGCAAACAGCTCCAGCAACAGAAAGAGTTGGATAGACAGCACTGAGGAAATCCCAGAGAAGTGGGGGGCCCAGCAGGGAGAAAAACAAGTTTTTTTAGAGAGGGCAGGAGATTGGCAGGTGCTAAGTCGGGGGTCTGAGGTTCAGCCAAGAGCTTGTGCTACACACCAGGTCAGAGCTGGGAGAATCTCACCTCACCATCAGCCAGGGTGCTGGGGGCTGGCCCTGTACAGTACTTTCAAGCCAGCTGGTTGGTATCATCAAGTCCATTTGACTGCTACCATTAATTGAGCACCAACCATCTACAAAGTGCAATACCAGCAACAGAGAAAGCTTCAAAAACAGGAAGTAACAGATTATTCTTTGGCATTACTGTCTTTGAACTTAGATGGTCAGTGACCATTGACTTCTCTATCCCCTCTTTCAAGACAGTCAACAAGAGGTGGGGTATCATCACATTAAAGGGAGTTATTCAATCAAATCAACCCCTCACCTGTCCCTGAGTTCATCCAGTCTCTATTTGCTTTATGCTAACCTGGCTTCCAAAGGTATCCAATCAATACATGTTGTGTAGCTGTCCAAGGAGACATAAAAAGCAGCCCAGGTTAGAGGACATGCCTACAAGGATTTGTTGCAGCCTAACTGAAAGAACACGCACACACGTGAACTCTTACTAATAGCTCAGGCCTTGTAGATAAGGGCCAGGTGAGGGCTCCGGGCTTTGAAGAACCAAGAAGCCACTGTTTGCTACTACTTTCTCAAGTCATTCTTGGATGACACCTTATCTTTCCCCTGCATGATGCTGAAAGGAGGAAACACTTTTAGAAAGGAGTACCATGAAGGAAACCATATCCTCCGGGCAGACTTTGCTCTCTCACCCCTAGTACTCTGTCCCAGCAGGGAAAGGAATTCCAGAAATGCCAATGGAACTAGCTTACCCACCCTAGTAGTACACAGAACTATTTATCAAGGGCCTACTATGTGTCAAACAATCTTCACAATTATCCTGAAGATACAGATGGCATTTTTACAAATGTGAAAATACAGATAATTAAAAGATTAAGTTACCATTGGGCAAGATGCAATGCTATAGAGTCTGATGACAAACATTTCCTTCCCTGCCTGCCCCAAAATTGCTCCATGTTTGCGTAACTGCTGATTGTAACTCATTTCAGTTTCAAGAATAATACATTTGGAGTAAGTCTGAAAGGGAGTTGAGCTGCTATAAATAAAGATTTGTGTGCATGTCTCTTGAGCAAGATCCAGTAATTTGTAAGGAGCCACAGTTCTACCTGGAATTCATTTTTCATTCAGGAGTCAAGTCAGCATGATCTTTCTGTGTGCATCACAATGCAAGAAGAGTGAGGCCCTCAGCACTGCTTCCTTGAATCCTGCTGTGCAGGGCAATTTATTCTAAGAACTACACTGCAGAGCTGCAGAATGTGACCAAAAATAGAAATGCATGTTTTGCATATTTCATACCCTAATGCTCGAACTTTGACTCTTTATATAGTGGGCTGGGACCTGCTGTGGTTAATCCAGGGGACTGACACTCAATGTGTCCCACATTGCCTTGAAATGCCAGTTAACCTTCAGAAAAGCACTTGCATGAGAATTTAATATTTTAAACACGTTAGTCTCACCTAATGCAGCTGAAGTTTCTAAAGCTAAACAGGTGTTCAGGACTAATGTGTTCTTCCAGGCTTGGGCCATGGTCAAGCCTGGGTTTTCACTTGATGTTTTGAAACAGTGAGGATGACTGACTAAGGAGATGTGATATAACCTTAATTAACAACCAGCTCACTGAGATCAACTCCTGAATATGATGGTGTGGGCCAGGGCCCTGTATGGTGAGCTAGAGGGTGATAAAGCCAAGCTAGGGAGGCAAGCAGAGATCCAATAGCCGAAATGAAGGCAGAAGCAGCAAAGAGAACAAAACCTATTTGTTTCCTTTCACAATCTGGGTCCCTGCTGGTGCCTCATTTGCTGACATCAGTCATGCATCCCTTAATGCTGTGCTTCACAAATGACCATCACAGGTCAGCAGCCAAATTAAAGTAGTGGATTTTTCATAAACCAATTGTACTTCATTCCAAGCACTATCTTTTGTTCTTTAATTCTATCCTTTTCATTGTTTTATTGTTGCTGTTAAAATGTACTTTCTTTTAGGAAGTATTGGAAATATTAAATGGGAATTTGTTTTTAATATTTTCACTTAACAAAATAAAAAGCAATTTGTCTAGGCTTGGGCATAGTCAAATACAGGTCTTAACTTAATGTTTTTACCAAAATTTGTAGATATTTTACTGGTTTAGAAACCTCTGTACTAAAATGTTATTCTCAGAAAACCTGGGTTTTAGGATGCAGACACTGCATGTTTAATCCACCACAGTTCAGTGAAAATGAACTTGCAAGCAGAAGCCCAAGTTCAATGAGAACAGGGAGAGGCAACCCACTGAATGTCTGGAGAAAAGACTAAACTAGGAGTCAGGCGAAGTCCCGTCATGATCACCATTTCGCCATGACTCCCCCTCTCTCCTCTTCACTAAAGAGGAAAAAAGGATGAAAAGAAATCCCCCAAGGAGAGAGAAGGAGAACTGGGCAGATTATAGTATGGAATGGATGTTTTATTATGGATGATTTACCACCCTTCAAAAGACATGGGTTATTACCAGGGCATCTCTTATCAGTGTTCTCTGCCTCTCCAAAGTCCTGAACAAGAGGAAATTGCCTCAAAATGAAGCAGGAAGGGTCTAGTTAGTACTTGTTGTTCCCCCACCTTCTCTATCTTTTGAGGCCAAATTAAACTTCTTTCTGACGCCTGTTTCTCCTTGCCCAGGCAGGCCCAGTCACTCCTGCTTCTGTGCCCCTGCATTACTTTATTCATTCATCCAGAATAGCGCTGCTCATTAGGTATTTTAATGTATTTATTTTTTTTGCTTCTGGGGATTGAACCCAGAGATGCTTTACCACTGAGCCACATCCCCAGCCCTTTTTATTTTTTATTTAGAGACAAAGTCTCATTGAGTTGCTTAGAGACTTGCTAAGTTGCTGAAGTCTGGCTTTGAACTTGTAATCTTCCTGCCTCGGGTGTGTGCCACAGAGCCTGGCTCATTGGATATTTTCAAATATGCCATTTGCTTCTGATTATGAAAACATAAAAGTCAAGAGGTAGAAACTCTGGAATAATAATAAACTTACACAAAGCTCATTGTGCCTGGCCCTCTTCTATACAGGTTACAGATACTCCACTACCAATGCCTCATCCATCAAGGTTCTCCCTATTTTCAGAGCTGGGACCTGTTACTAGTTATCTTTCTACTTCTGGGGTCTGACACCATGCTTGCCACAGTCAATGCCCAATGAAAGAACTTTGTGTTTATAGGAAAGATACAGCTTGATTTGGATAGTTGAGGTGTTGCTAAATTTAGGAATATGGGGCTGGTCTAGATGATGCTTGGGAAACTTCTCTAGTTCTTCAGCTGTGGGATCCCATCATTCACTTGCATACTCCACAGTTATTTGGGGAAATTATATAGATATGTGTCAATATACTCATAATTTATTAATCAACAACTGGCTATTATGGGTGGGGACATAATTCTATCACCACCTTGGATGTTCTGAGGTTATGTGGGCATGTACTAAATTATTTATATGTGTGTGTGTGTGTCCCAAAAGGATTAGCAAATTAGTACATTATGCCTATTTCAACACTTCTATTTTTAAATTGAACTATTTACTCACTTAACTAACTTTTGGCTTTTCCAACAGTTCTGAGCCCAGCAAACTGGTGTTTGATGAAGGAAGAAAAGTAATAAACCAAACATGTTGAGGTTATTCTCCCAAATAACTACTTTTCAAAAATATGCCCTTGCTTGGAAGGCAAAATAGAACTGGAGAAGGTCCATAGAAATGCAATAATTTGGTCAAGAAAATGAAATGGCTCCTCTGGACAGCCAAAAAGAAAAGAAAAAGAAAAGAAAGAGGTCTTTTTCCTGGAAAGATGAAGGATGAAAGAAAAAAAAAGCTATAAAGTTGTGAAAAGTACAAAAAAAGATGAACATGAAAAGTTGGTTCCAAATTCCCAAATATTTTTCCTTTATACCTTGAAGATTAAGGTACATTTGCACAAGTAAGAGGAAATATTACTCTTTACACATTGGGTAAGAGTATGAAAAGGAGGATTCCTTTTTCCACAGAGAGAATGAAAGCTAGTGATTGGTTTGGGGATGGATGGATGATGAAATCATAATAATTTTTTTTGGGGGGGGGGTACCAGGAATTGAACTCAGGGAGCCCCCAACTACTGAGCCATATCCCCAGCCCTATTTTATATTTTATTTAGAGACAGGGTCTCATTGAGTTGCTTAGCACCTCACTGTTGGTGAGGTTGGCTTTGAACTCGCAATTCTACTGTCTCAGCCTCCCGAGCCACTGGGATTATAGGCATTACACTGCGCCCTTCAGTAATAATGAATTATTAAGAAAAAAAATAGGATATAGGGGGAAAGTAGTAGTTTCCTAAACTAATGATGCTGACATCAAGATTGGTAGTGGCAGATATGCCTCTACCAATCATGCCTCAAACAAAATGTTATGCTGAATGGACTGCAAATCAATACATAAAAGTTTAAACTTACGTTTCCATATTTCCTACTGAGTTTGTTTATCAGATGATGAATTTGACTTTTATTCATATGCACAAATTATCCCCTTCTGACCACTTTCTTGGCATCACTATTATACAAAAACAATTATCTTCTAATAAAAGGTCTTATTTTCAGTGATGTGTGCTGATCCTTCCTAACAGACACTAATTAATTGGACACTAATTAATGTGTAGGTCTTTTTGACTGATCTCTTTTATTAACACTGACCTAACTTCTGCCTTCAACCATACACATCTCTAGTGGTTTAAAATCACTCAATTGCTACATGTTCCAGATGCGACGGCCATAGGAATAACTCCTTTATTCGTAAGCTCTCTATAGCTCTGGGCTGGAGACACTGAGTACTGGCACCCAGGTCCTGGATGTGCTCCCTGAAGGAATATATATATTCTAAATGTATAAAAGGAGAAGATTAAAAGTGTTGGGAACCCGTCATGAGTTTTGGTTCAGATTGTTGTTGCCATTCCTCTGGCTTCTCTTGACAAAACCTTCACTTAGCAGATAATAACATTTCACCCTGCAGAACATGTGATTTATATTAATGCTGCAGCAGTGCCCAGCAGGGCGGCCAGCTTTCCCAGGGCTGCTGGATGTGTGTGGTGTTCATCCACAGAGCCGGGGCAGCAGCACGATCTTCAGCTCCAAGGAAAATCTTGGAGATCATTGCCTTAAATGGTAATTATTCTGGCAAAGGTCCTTCATACCTTGCTGTAAATGTTATCCCACCAAAAGCAGAAAATGACTTTGTGGAAAGTCTTTCTTATTTTAAAAAATAGCTGTAGAAAAACAGGCAGCTTTAGAAATGAAATATGTATGTTTTTGTAGGCCATTATGAAATAAATTTTCAATAACTAATGATTATTTCACACACCCTTTTGCCTCTTTTGAAGTCTTTCAAGGATTCAACATCCCAAACCAAATACACTCTTACGTATTTCCAAACTATCTTTTTTCTCAGGGCTAAAGAGAAATTCCCATGAAGTACCATTCTCCCAGGATGCAGCACCCTGTCTGTGCCAAAGAGAAAACACTATTATAACTGTGTTTCTCAATATTAGGGTACATTATGAATACAAAATCTTAGTCCAAATCCCCTTGGCCATATAAAACATGTCACATAATTGCATTTTTGGTTGGGGAGGAGTGTTACAAAATAAATATTTCCCTGTTAGAACACACTGGGAAATGTTTGCTGACACCTACACTCAAGCCCAGCAGGTTCCTTTGGAAGAGTTTGGCAAAGAGCAGGCCCCTCCTTAATGAGGTGCTGGAGTTGGTTGAAAATTAAATATTCATTTACAAAAAAATGCTGCATTTAAAAAAATCAAAACGGAGGCCTGCATGTGGGTGTCTGTGCCTTCTATGTTCCTGGTCTGCGAAATGTCCTGGGTCAACCAAGGATCGTGGTTTTTATTGAATTGCATCATTTCATTCTTTCTCTTCCTAAAGCAGTCTGTGGAAAATATCAAGACATTCTTTTTTTTTTTTTCCCATTTCTCAGAATTTTTTTTCCCCTACTGGAAAATTACTCTTGAAATTGTTGATGGTTACTCCATTTGGTTTTAAGAAATTCAGATCTGCAAGGGACATAGGAGTACAAATCAATAAGTGTACAAATTGCTAGTTCCTCTTGGAGAGTTTTTTGCTAGACCACAAACTCTAGATCATTCTGGCTGCCCTGACATGCCCAGTTGTTCTAGGAGCCTTATCTAGCCTGACCCCACTTTCCTCTGGCTGCCAGGTGGAAGTGTGACAACAACAGTAACAGTGGGGCTCCTACTCTGGCCTCTCTCCCTCTCTACCAGGAGACTGAGAGTCCTTATTCCCAGTTACCCATGTGCTCTTACTTCCATATCCAATAATTCCTCTTCCAGCTCCTCTGTCATTAACAAAATCTTTCTCCATTCTTACACACTCAACCACTCATTCACTCTCACCTCACACAGACCTATCTAGTTCTGTGACCTTAATTTTTAAGTGGAATGATGGCTGCAAATGAGTTATTTTGCTGATATTTTCAACTCAGACTGCACACATTTTGTTTGTTATTATTTGTTGGATTATTACTTGCATGAAATCTTTTTTCACTCTTTTTTGAAAAATTTTTTTAGACATTGATGAACCTTTATTTTATTTATTTATTTTTATGTGGTGCTGAGAATTGAACCCAGAGCCTCACATATGCTAGGCAATTTCTCTACCACTGAGCCACAACCCTAGCCCTTTCACTCTTTTTTTTAAGCTTATCATTACCTTTATATTTAAACTGGATTTCTTGTAGACAGTATAAATAGTGGTCTTCACTTTTTAGACAGTTTAATACTCCTTGTCTTCTAATTCATGTGCTTAGATCATATTTTATGTGCTTACTGATCTGGTCAATTAAAATCTATAAGCTTGATAATTTTTTGTTCCATTTATACTTTGCTTTTTTATGATTACATTTCACTTCCCCTATTTGATTCAGATATCTTTAAATTATTTGTTGTAGCTGTTCTAAGGCTGATAATATATAACTTTAATTGATCAGAGTCCACCTTCAAATAATATACTGCTCACTTGTAATGGAAGGATCTCATAATATTTACTTCTCCCTCCTAGTCTTTGTACTATTGTTATATTTTATTTTTACATTTCCTGCAGACACACTACTACTATTTTTACTCTTGACAGTCATTTATCTTTTAGATTAATTTATGAATTTTAACTGTATTTTAGTTTACCTTCATTTATTCAATTTGCAGTGTTCTTCATCGCTTTGTTTAGATGTGCATTTCGATCTTGTGTCTCATTTCTCCTGCTTGAAGAACATTCCTTTATAAGAAGATTCTTGTAGATGATGACTGTCAATACATTCTTAGCTTTTATTTTTTGTTTCCTTCCTTCCCTATGTTCACCAGTAGCTTACGGGGAAGAGTGTTTCACCCTTTCCTCTGTAGATTAAGGCTTTTGTTCCGGGAAGGAGAAGGGAAAGAGAAAGTGGGGTTCATGCCATTCTGCAGATTTGCACTATGAAGAGTGTTCTGCCTCAGGATTCTGGCCATTCTTTTCTGATAGTGCCTGGTGGGGTCCATGGAGAACATCCATCTGTAGTCCCCAGGAGCTCCACTCTCTCACAGCCCACATTCATTCTCCACAGATTCTTTTCCTACTTCAGCTGAATTCTATTGAGCCCCCCAGCTAAGCAGGGCTCAAGTGTGTCTTCTCCATAGCTCACATCAATTCTTAGATTTCAAGTTTTGCCTGCCCTGTGAGATCAGCTCTCTGATGAATTTTAAAAGGTAGTAGATTTGCAGTTTTTCTAGAGTTTTATTATTATCATCATTGTTTTCGAGTGAAAGTATATTCTTTCTCAATCTTTATATCCTGAAGTTTCTTTTTAACCCCATATTGGAGAGTGAACCCAGGGTGCTATGACTTCCAAAGCTACATCCCCAGCTTCTTTATTTTTTATTTTGAGACAGGTTCTCATGAATTTGTCAAGGCTGGCCTCAAATTTGTGATCCTCCTGTATTAGACTTCCAAGCCTCTGGGATTATAGGCATGTGCCACCAGGCTCAATTTATATCCTGAGATTTTATTCCTCTTTTGTCTGATTAAATCACAGGGTCATTTCACTTCTCAATATTCTTTTTCTCATCCACAAGAATGCCTTTAGTGACACAGGATGAATAGAGATAATAATATTCTAATAAGAAAGTATTTCTATCACCCTTGAGGTACCATTCTTCCAAGGGACAGCTGTACTTTGTGGGGTCCTAGAGAACCAATTGAGGAAGAAGCCTGGATGCCTCAGCCCACTCCAGAAAGGGTGAGTAGACAAGACATGAGAAGGCAAGAGGGCCTTCTCAATTTTCAGGCCTTGCTTCAGTCTCCAGTGCTGTCTGACCTAAACAATTGCAACCTAGAAGGAACTGTCCCCTTTCTAGAAGAATCCCATGTGCAATGTCAGGATCTCCCTCTTTGCAGCTAGAGGATGGTGAGGATTGTGTTTTAGCTTGTGCAGGTGAAGATAACATGGTTGAGAAGCTTCACTTCCTGGAAATAGGAAATAGAAGCCAGAAGACACAATCTATTTCTACTTTACACTATACCTGTTTAGGTGTCTGAGGTGCTCTGGCTTCCAGCTGGTTCATTTGATTTTTACCTCCTAACAAAAAGGAGAGATAAGGCAAATAAATGCACACACTCACCTAGTATGTATAAGGCTTATATGGCAGATGGGTGTGAAGTGAAAGTTGATTGACTGACTTTATATAAAGGGATAATGATAGTAGATTGATAAAAAGGATACTTATCTCTGCTCCCTATGGTTTTCAAGGATTCTTGGGGTTAGAGAACCTCATCACATAACAGAGTGTCTACTATATATACTCAGGGCTGTCTTTCATAGTAGATACCACCATTCTCATGCCTTCAAAGACTTCAGTGCTCTCTACATAGTTACCAGTGAAACTCCAAATAGATGTTGCTATAGAAGAGCATTTTGTTCCCTTGTTGGGTTTCCTCAATTCACATGTGCATTCAACATATCATCTTAAAAATACCCCAGAGAGGCATCTATGCTTTACAGGGAGAAAATTGAAGCTCAGAGTGAATAACTAATACCAAGTTACTCAGATCTTATAAATGCTCTGGAGTAGCACTAGGGTATCCAGGGCTTCCATGATGGTTAGAGACCTCCAGTGATGTTTTCCTTGCTTTTATCATTAAGCCCTCCTGTTAGAGTCTAAGTTTATATATCAGCCAGGGTTCCAATAACAGATAGATGAGAACTATTTTAGTTTGGATCTAGAGTATCCCCAAAGTCCCATGTGTTAAAGGCTTGGTCTTCAGCTGGTGGCACTACTGGGAGGTGGTGGAACCATGACGAGGTGGGGCCTAGTAAAAGGAAGCTAGGCCAATGGAGGTGTGTTCTCAAAGATATTGGGACCCTGGCCCCTCCTCTCACCCTCTGTTTCCTGGCTATAATGGGACAAGCAGCTTTACTCTGTCATATACTTCTTGCCAAGAGACACTGCCTCACCAAAAAAGCAATGGAGCCAATCAGCCACAGACTAAATCTCTGAAACCATGGGCCAAAATAAATATTTTCTCCTTTTAAGTTGATTATCACATGCATTTTGTTACAGTGATGGAAAGCTGACTAACATGACATTTAAAAAAAAAGTTAAAAGAACTTATATAAAGTAACAAGCAAGGTTTAAAGAAATCACCAAGGGATAAAGAAGTACCCAAGTGTATTAGTTTGTTAGTGTTGCTGGAATAAAATGCCACAGACGTCTATGATTAAAGATGGTAGATTAGAGAATGGTTGCATTTCCAGTTGGTCTATGACTTGGGATTCAAGCTGCAAGAATACTGATTCTCAGTGAGAAGAGTGAAAGAAGGAATCACTGAAATTCAGTATCAGGCAGTCAGAGTCTCTTAGAGACTCAGAAATTTGGGTGAATTGAACAGAAAATGAGACAGAGTATATTGGGATCAAGCTGGTTGTAGTAGTGGCACTGGTACTGATTCACCACAAAGGGGAAGAATAATGCAGAGAGAAAAATGCAACTGACACTTTTGGTATGGAAAAACCTGTAAGTCAGAGAAGCAGCCTCAACTTAGCTGATCCAGAGGCTGTATAGCAAGCCACTGTTGAAAACTGTTCTGTTTCTCAACTGGCTAACAGAGAGCTGAGACGGGAACCATCTTGAGGAAGCCACGCTGCAGCTTGTGGCTGTGGGAGCCCAGCGGATCACAGTAAACATTGCCAAACTGTCCCAGAAAGCACCTACTACAGAGCCTAGGGTGTACCTAGCAGAATGGGAGTGAAATGGGCACAGACAAGACAGAATTCAGGGGAATTCAAATCAGAAATGCAGAGGGGAGAGCAAATCCACTCTGAGTCTGGCAGCTCATGTGACCAGCTGAAGAGGGTCAGAAAACTGAGCAGGTGGGTGTGAATATGCTCAGGGACTAAGCCCGGGAAGCAGTATTCATGGGCAGTAGAGTATGTGAGACCTGTAGAGGCCTGCAGAGGGTTGGCTCCCCTGCCCCACAAGTACAGTTCTTAGGAGGCTCCTGAAATCCAGACTCCCAGCAGAGATTGGCATCTGCCTGAACACTGGAGTGTGTTGATCTGATCTCTCCAGTGCAGATACCACCCAACAATGTCCGTAAAGCTTGATTAGACCTAAGCCCCAGCTGCTAGAACGTCTCTCTTAGAATTCTAAGCACCCCACCCTAGGAGTTTGCATCAATCTGGTTTGTCCAGATGAAATAATGATTGACTACTTCCCATTCCGTCCTACTTTATAATGGTGAGAAGAGTAGTTGAAAGCTACTTCAACAAGCTTCCCTATGGTTTGCAAGGATTCTTGGGGTTAGAGAGAATTCTTGGGGTTTAGGCCACTCCAGTTGCCAGCTTGATGAGCAACACAAAAATAGGAAGGGTTCATAACTCCTTGCTCACTTGCTCTGGTTCTCTCTTTTTCTCTTGGTACAGAGCTGAAGAAGAAATGGAAGGATAGTCAGGCAGAAGCAGTGACCATCCACCCCCATCAATAGTTTTTTAAAAAAATTTTTAAATTTGTTTTAATTAGTTATGCATGAAAGTAGAATGCATTTTTGTACTTTGATATATCATACGTAGATGGGTTATAATTTCTCATTTTTCTGAGTGTACATGTTGCAGAATCATATTGGTCATGTAGTCACATATATACACATAGTAATAATGTCTGTTTAATTCTACTATCTTTCCTAGTCCCACATCCTCTCATCAACAATTTTGACTGCCTCAGTGGAGATAATTATTTCATTTTTCATTAAGAATCTTTTTTTCTTTTTCCTGTTTTTGTTTGTTTGGATGCTTTTCCTATTCTGATTGGTTCATGGATAATTATGCATATCATACTTTGTTTTTCTCATTTTTAATATTTTTAATGGTATTTATTGTTCCTTGTCTTTGAGGGTTAGGGTTTTTTGGTTTATTTGGGTTCAGTTTTGATTTTGTTTGCTTGTTTCTTTCTCTCCTTTCTTCTCCCATCAATAGTCAATTTCTTGTTTTCGCTCTCCCTTTACTTTTTTTTGTTTCCTCCTCCTTCTTTATAGTGATCACTTGTTACATCTCTTCTGCATTCTCTCTGTTCATATTTTGAATATTCTAGATTGTCTTTTACTTTCCTTTTGCATTTTTTTCTCTTAATGAACTGCAGTTTTACAATCTTTTAGAACTATTTGGTTTATGTAACTCCTGCACCCACTATTCATGTTGTTGCACTACCATAGATCGCCTTGTTGACAGCTACCTACTGTTTACTTTAGTGCCAGATCTAGTTCACAGCTATTTATTGTTTTTTCTATTGGCACTTGCTGACCCCACCATTCCTGTTTGGGGTAATTATGGCTACAGATGTCATCTAGTAGGCACTAAGTATTTATTTTAATGCTGTATATTATTTCTTTGGTTTTTGTTATTATTTGTTTCCCCTTTTTCTGTGAGGGACTGGAAACTACAGGGATACTACAAGTTCACAGGGTAGAGACTCTACTGCTGAACTAAATCTGGTCAAGAGACAGCTCATCTGAATTCACATACAAACTAATCACACTCAAATTTCATGATACTCTAATACAAAGAATAGAAGAGACAAAACCCCAAAACTAACAACCAGTCTTAAGCAGGATCAGCTGGAGGGGGAGAGACTTCAGGTCCCCTACAGGGACTTACACTCCTGTAGCCAAAATAGAATTAGCATAAAGGCCATGGATATGAAGTGTCTTAGCCTAGATTACTCTAGGACACTTTGGCAAGAGAAGGCTGTGCCCTAAAAAGAGAAATCCATCTCAACAGATGCATAAAACCCAACACAGGAATATAAGAAATATGAAAAACAAGGTAACAAAATACCTCCTAAAGTTCATAGTTCACCAGCAACTGACTGAATGATCACTGAAGTGGATAAAATACCAGATAAAGAATTCAAAAGAATAATTATAAAATTGATCAAAGAATTTCAAGAAACCCAAAAATACAACTAAATGAATTAAAATAAGTCAGTACAGAATATGAATGAGAAATTCAACAAGAAGATAGAAATATTGAAAAAGAACAAAACAGAAATCTTGGAAATTAAAGGCACAAAAAAATCAAATAAAATTTCCAGTTGAAAATCTAATACAGTAGAAAAGATCTCAGAGCTGAAAGACAAAGTGACCAGCCTTAAACATTCAGACAGTATTAAAGCAAACAAGTAGCCATGATCAGAATATACAAGAATACTGAGACATTAGGAGACCAAATTTAAGAATCACTGGAATTGAAGAGGGTTGTGAGATACAGGCTAACGTCATGGATAATCTCTTTTTAGGAGATAATAACAAAAAAATTTTCTAAACCTGGACAATGAGAAGAACATCCAGATAAAGGAGGCATTCAAAACCTCAAACAGACAAGATCAAAACCTCTTCATGATAAATTATAAAAGCCTCAAAAGAAAAGCATCAGGTCACATTTAGAGGCAAGCCAATCAGAATTATTTCTGATTTGTCAGCACAAACTCTAAAATCCAGGAGAGATTGGAATGATGTGTTTCAAGCCCTGCAAGAAAATAACTGTCAACCAACATTTCTATATCTAGTAAAGATATCTTTCAGAACTGAAGAAGTAACAAAAACCTTCCAAGATAAGCAGAAACTAAAAGAACTCATGACTATTAAGTCAGCACTAGAGAAAATACTTGAAGAAATACTTCAGAGAGTAGAAATAAAAAACAAATCCCAGGCCTCAAAAATGAGCAAATCTCATTTGAAGAGTAGCTAAGCAATGAGAAAAAGGACTATATTAAACATTAGAAATAAAATGGCAGGAATTAATAACCATCTCTTTATAATAACATTGAATATAAGTGGTCTCAATTCTCCAAATAAGCCTGTGTTAGACATAGGCTTTTAAAATTCTATCCTTGTTCTGTATGTCAGACATAGTCTAGAAGAATAGATTTAAAAAACAATACCCAGCTGTATGTTGTTTGCAAGAGATTTACCTCACGTGCAAAGATAGCCACAGGCTGAAAGTGAAAGGTTGGAAACTGATAAACCATGAAGACAGAGCCTGAAAACAAGAAGAAGTACCTACTCTTCTCATATCTGACAAAGCAGACTTCAAGCCGAAATTAATCAGAAGAGAAAAAGAAGGTTACTTCATATTGGTAAAGGGAGTACTCCAACAAGAAGATATAATGATAGTAGATATTTATGCCCCAAATGTTGGTGCGTCTAATTACATAAAACAGATACTACTCAAAGTCTCAGATGGACCCCAGTACAATAATAATGTACAACATACCTCTCTCATCAATAGGTAGGTCATCTAGATATAAACACAGTAAAGACTTTTTGGATTTGAAAAATAGTATAAATCAAATGGACTTAGCAGACATCCACAGAATATTTCATCCAACAACAGCCAAATACACTTTCTTCTCATCTGCTTGTGAAATCTTCTCCAAAATAGATCATAATAGAATAAAATTAGAAATCAACACTAAAAACCTCTTCAGAAACTGTATAAATACATGGAGTTTGAATAGTATACTTCTGATTGATGAATGAGTGATAGAGGAAATCAGGGGAGAAATTAAAAAACTCTTAGGAGCAAACAAAATAGTGATACAACAATATCAGAATCTCTGGGACACTATGAAGGTAGTTCTAAGAGGAAAGTTTATAGCTATGAGTGCCTGTGTACAAAAATCAGAAAGATTCCAAATAAAAAAACCTATTGATGCATTTCAAGGCCCCTGTAAAATGAGAACAAGCCAATTCAAAAACCAGTAGAAGGAAGAAAATAATTAAGTTCAGAGCCAAAAATCAGTGAAATTGAGTATAAAAAAATACAAAGAATCAAATAAATGAAAAGGTGGTTCTTTGAAAAGATAAGCAAGATTGATAAACCCTTAGCCAAACTAACAAATAGAAGACCCAAATTAATAAAATTAGAGATGGAAAAGCAGCCATCACCACAGACATCACAGAAATCCAGAGGATCATTAGAGACTGTTTTAGAAACACATACTCCAATAAAGTAGAAAACATAGAAGAAATGGCTACATTTCTAGACATATATGACCTGCTAAAATTGAATCAATAGGACATAGAAAATATAAACAGACCAATAACTATCAATGAAATATAAGCAGTGGTAAAAAGCCTTCCAACACAGAAAAGCCCAGAATCAGATAGACTCTCAGCTAAATTCTCCCAGACCTTCAAAAATGAGCTAATCCAAATGCTCCTCAAAGAAATAGAAAGGGATGTAACACTTCCACATTCATTCTATGAATACAGTATCACACTTACACCAAAACCAGATAAGGACATATCAAGCAAGGAAAACTACAAATCAATAACCCTGAAGAATTTTGATGCAAAAATTCTTAACATTAGAAAATTACATTCAACAAAATATTAAAAAGAATGTACATCATGACCAAATTGGTTTTAGCTCAGAGATGCAAGAATGGTTTAACATATGCAGTCAATATACATAATTCATCACATAAATAGAATTAAGGACACTTAGTCATCTCAATAGATGCAGAGAAAACCTTTTCCAAAATTCAGCACCCATTCATGATAAAAACATTGAAGAAACTAGGGATAGAAGGAACCTATCTCAATATTATAAAGGCTTCTTACAAAAAATTGAAAGCCAACCTCATAGTAAATGGAGAAAAACTGATAGCATTTCCTGTAAAATCTAGAACAAGACAATGATGTTCACTTGTACCACTCCTATTTAATATAGTACTAGAAATTCTAGGCAGAGCAATTAGGCAAGAGAAGGAAATAAAAATAGGAAAGGAGTGTTGGCAAGGATGTGGGGGAAAAGACATTCAAACATTGCTGGTGGGACTGCAAATTGGTGCAACCACTCTGGAAAACAGTTTGCAGATGACCATCAGTGTATCCTCACATGTGCCTTCCTCTGTGCATGTACCTCCATCACATATGTGCTTCTTCCTCTTCTTAGAAGGAAAAAATAAGAGCTCATTATAACTTAATTACTTATTTAAAGACCCTATCTTCAAATGCAGTTGCATTATGAAGTACTGGGGCTAGGACTTCAACATATGAATTATGGAGGGAGGGGCACAATTCATCCCATAACAGCTTGTAACAATGAGGAGACTATTAATGCCCTATGACTCAAGGGGCAAGAGGAAGTGGAGATTACCAGAAGCCAGAACCCAGTGAGGATGGTTACATGGAGAAAGCCACTTGGAAGGAGCTGTGCATTGGCGGATGAATGCAGTCAACTCACAGTGGTCTGTCAGGGAGGGACAGGGGCAATAAACAGCCTGACTTCATTTTTCTCCCCACTCTTAGCTCCCACCAGTATCCTTCTCTGACTGAAACCAATAGGATGCCAGAAGCAAGGGAACCCGGCCACAATCCACTTATGTCAGCCTCCAGGCTTGGCAGGGGTAGGGGAGAGTGCCAGATGTTCAGCATGGCTCACAAACTGAACATTAAATAAATTCTGCTCTGAAGTGTCTGTATTTCATGAGGGACACCTAACTGTCCAGTTTGTCAGTGATTCCTGGCTATGTTCAAAAATGAGAGGACATTAAGGAAACATTATTTATGGCATCTCCTGATAGTCTTTGGAGATATCATCTTGAGGGTTGGGGCCAAGAGTCTTCCACTTTGCTCCAATAGATAGTAGAGAAGGGTCAGGCATGATCTTCTGTCTCATCAGGCCCCTTTCTATTCATCAAGTCCAGGTTTGTCCCAGGTGCATATAATCACACCTCTAGGCCTTGCTATACCCTTCTCCTTTCTATTGGCCAACTCTCTTTTTTTGTTGTTTTTTGGTTCTGGGGATTGGACTCAGGAGTGCTTTACTACTGAGCTACATCCCCAGGTCTTTTTATTTTTTGAGACAGAGTCTCACTAAATTCCTGAAGCTGATCTTGAACTTGAGATCCTCCTGCCTCAGCCTCCCAAATTGCTAGGATTATAGGTATGCGCCACAGCACCTGGATCTTGGCCAACTCTTAATTACCCTTGTAGAGATGTTCTCACTCCCAGAAACTTTTCCTGGACTCTTGTTTCTATTACTTTGGTTTCTAGTCTTTAATCACTCAGGTGCCCCTTCAAGGTAGTCCCAGTGTCACCTCATTGTAGCTTGACTGATACAGAGACTCACAGATGAAGAAAGCCCATCTGGGAGACCAAACATGGTAATAGGTTTTGGTCCAAATTTGAAAGCAAAATCAAAGCAGTCAGCAGGACTAAATGCCTTTCTCTGAATTCTCTGTAAGGAAAGGAGACTCTTATTGGGCAGTGTTATTTCTTTCGCCATGTGACAGAGGACAGTAGAAGGCAATAGGGTGATTATCCAAAAAATTAAAATGCTTCAATGTTTTAGTTGGGGAAACTACATAGGTGAGGCTGAGGATGTTGATATCCATCCATCCATCTAGTGACGGCCCACAAGGGCACTGTGCCGGAGGCCAGGCAGAGGTGATGGTCACTGCCTACAGTTATGACAGCCAGGTACTAGAGACTACACATAACATGAGTTGTTAGCACTACTGTGGACACCTCTGTGGAATTTCCCTGAGACAAAGACTTTCTCCCTGTTCTTAAATACTACAGAAAACATAGGACCACTAAGGAGTACAGAGCCCATCCCAATAGTTCAGAACATGGGTCTTGGTATTAAACTTCTATTCTGACTCTTACTAGCTCAGACACTGGATATTTATTTAGCTTCTCTGAATCTGTTTCATCATCTATAAGATGGAAATAATAATGTTTTCCACAGGAGATTGTCGTGAGGGGAAAATGAACTAGTAATAGAAATGAAGTACTTAGTAACTGTTACTTTGCTTATTTTATTGACGAAAGCACTTAAGGATCCAGGAGAGAAATTTCTGTGGGCTGGGTGGTCAGGAAAGGCTTCCTGGAGCATAAGACTCAAATTGGGCCTGGGAAGATGGGTTTGGGATTTCCACAGGTAATGGGTCAAAGGATGGGTCAAGTAATGACCCCCAAACACCAGACAAACTAGAAAAATTCCTATGGTCTCTAGGCCCAGACCCTTGTTTCTATTACTTTGGTTTCTATTCTTCAATCAAGCTTCCTGGCTCAGGCAACACCCTTTCTGTGGCCTCTGTTTCCAGGTCTGGCTAATTCCCCTCCTGCTCAAAACCCCTATGATTTGCTACATGCCATGTGGCCCTCTAATTCCATCCCAAGGCTCCAGAGGTGCAGATCTGCAAACCAGCATGATTAGCCACCATTGCTGGCTTCCCATTCAGCATATAAATCTAGTGCCTGGGATTACCTCATGCCAGAAAACTGAAATCCAAGTCAGATGGTTAAGGCATTAATAGCAGCGAGTGTTGTAAAGACTCAACAATGTGAACCTTCCCAAAATGAACCATCCTGACCTCCCTCGCGCTGACAATGCGTGTGTGACATCATGTGTAAATGAGCCTTAAATTTGAACCAGGTGCCGAGAGCTGTCTGGCGTCTCCTGGCTGCTGTATTAACCACTAACATGCACAAGGGGATTCTGAGGCAGTAAAATGGAGCAAGACCGATGGCAGTGACCAGGGCTGGGCGCAGCAGCTGTGGCAGTGAACATTCAAATCACGCCCACCTGGTTGGGCCCAGAGTCCCCAGGTCCTACGAGGCCTATTTCCGGAGTCCAGGGAATTTGGCTGCCTTTACTCTGAGACAAAAGCTCTCCATGCAAATCAAACCACTTGGACTTGCTTCTCAGACTTGATGTTGAGCTCTATTTTCATTTGCATCTATGAGGGTGGATGAACAGCCTGCAGTAGCAGTTACTGAGAGTCAAAGCCTATTGCATGCAGGTAGAAGCAGCCCAGATGTATTTGGGGGAGGCACAACTCATTTCCAAAGAGAGAGTCAGCTCAGAATCCTTGTGTGCTGTGATTTTTACCAGGCTGGGACCTGGAGAGGAAGGTATGCCTTTGTCCATCTGGCAGCACAGACAAGCAGGGTATCTCCCACAGAAGGTCACATGATATAAGCTCTAGAGAGCACTATATAACATTTGGAGGAAGAAAATTAGGTGTGTAAAATAGAATTAGGGGTGGGGTGCCTCTAGCATTGTTAGCTAGAAGTCAGAAAGATATAAAGAGGAGTAAAAGAGAATCCGGAAGATCCGGTTCTTAAAAATTAAGCCTGAATAAAATTAAGGCTTTGTTTTCTTGTTTCATTGTGTTTTATTGTTCATGGTGCCCAACCCCACATTATTAACAGCTTGGTCATGTTAATAACCTGTGTTCTGGGGCTGAGGCTATAGCTCAGTGGTAGAGCGCTTGCCTTGCATGTGTAATGAACTGGGTTGGATCCTCAGCACCACGTAAAAATAAATAAATAAATAAATAAATAGTGGGTTTTTAAAAATTTAAATAAATAACCTGTGTTCTAATCATCACTAACAGAAACCAGACACAGTGAGGACAGCATAGAGGTATTCAAAGTGCTTCTCTCTTGATGGGTACTGTTCTAGAAGCTCTATACATGCTGGAGAAAAGGAGCTGGAGCCAAAGAGAGGTGAAAATCCACATTCCATGGATCTTATGGGATTTCAGCTTCAAAGAACTCTTTTGTTGCTCAGGATGTGCTCTCAAAGTTGATGCCTACTGAGCACACCACACTGTACTATGAAGTCTCTGAGTTGGGTGGGGTGTGGTGGGGAGGTAGGTTGTGGATGGAGGATACAAAGGGGCTGGCAGATGTAGTCACTTTCCTAAAAGCCATTATAGAGTGGTTAGACAAGTAAACATACGAGAATGTGTATATTTTACAATGTAAAGAAATTAAATGTAGCATCAAGATGTGTGGGGTGGATTCCTGAATAATGGAGCAAACAGAGTTATTTAAAGTCATGGTCTGGAAAGTGCTTTCAGAAAAGGTGAGTGTTGAAAGGTTTTGAGGGGAAATAAGAACTATGGTGGGGGATGGGGTAAAGAGCATGAATGGCTTGTGCAAAAATATGGAGACAGGAACCTGTGAAAAGTCCATTGAGATGCTAGAGGCCTTAATTGGATCTCAGAGTGTGAGATTTTTCCAAAACTGCAGAAAAAGCTCCTCATGCCCACCAGAGCTAAGACTTAGAACATCATAGTATAGGTTTTTAGATGAGTACCCTTGAAGGCTGAGTGCTTCTTTTTGCTTTTGGAAGATAATGATGGCAATAGTCCAGTGCAGAGAGGCAATTTATCTTTCTTTACCACCAGTTTTTATCATGCCTTGCTCCAAGGTCTTTAAAGAGACTGACTTTCTGCTTCACGTGAAGTCCAAATGATGCCTGGCTCCCAGCACTCTCTGCAACTAGAATCCTACACTTCAGCTTTATTTCTCAAGTTGCTATTACATCTTTGCTCCTGGAAATATTTTTACTTGTCTTTTCCAAAATCTTCCTTGCATTTTCCTTTTATTTGTCAGTATTTTCTATCCAAGCATGAGTTCCTTCCTCTCTTTTTCATTTCTACTTTGGTTATCCTTCAATTTTATTTCAGCTGTTATATCCTCCACAAAATCTTCCCTATTTACCCAGAAGGCAGGGAGTCCCAATTCTACGAATTTTTCCAGCACAGCTTTTTTTTTTTTTTAAAGAGAGAGAGAGAGGAAGGGAGGGAGGGAGGGAGGGGGAGAGAGAGAGAGAGAGAGAGAGAGAGAGAGAGAGAGAGAGAGAGAGAGAGAGAGAGAATTTTTAAATATTTATTTAATTTTTTAGTTTTGGGTGGATACAACATCTTTATTTTATTTTTATGTGGTGCTGAGGATCGAACCCAGCGCCCCGCGCATGCCAGGCGAGTGCGCTACTGCTTGAGCCACATCCCCACCCCCCAGCACAGCTTTTAATGACACCAAGGTATCATCTTGTCAATAATCACCCATGAATAGCCTAATGTGAACATGGTGCATACAGTGGCCAAATCCTGCCCTGCAGCACACCACCATCCTAGTTAATATATACAAGTTGCTTCCATTGGATTGTAAGTTCCAGGAGTAGTTTACTAGCTAAAACTCAAATATTACAATAGGTACATAACAATCATATACCTATATGTCAGGGAAATCCATCCATTAATGGGGTTGGAAATTAAGTTCAAGAATTTTATTCCACCAGAATGAAGCCCTAGGTTGCTAGACAATGACCCTCTGAGTTACTGTAAGCAAGTTTTCATTTTGTTTTTCTAGAAAGTGACAGTATTGTAAAATGTTTAGTATCTGAGTCTGGGAGTGATTAGACATCTTTGGGGGGGGGGATTTGATTGAAAGAAAAAAAATCTGGGGAAGTCATTTTTACATTGACATTAAAATGCATGAATGTAACTCCATTTAGTCTGCTTAGCTAATAATAAGTAGGGAACTATTCTGGATGAGTAAAAGAAAAGAATTTATTTGAATGCAAATGAATGACAAATCTTTAGACAGACACATGGAGAATCTAGCCTCCAGTATTTTATTTCTTTGTAAAATATAAATATTGTCATGTTATAATCATTACTGATGGACTTTTGGTATATCATATAGACTTACAAATTTTATAGTAGAAATGCTCTGTGTTTTTAATTCCCTAAATTCACTTGAAATGTTGGCAAAATTTTTGTAAATTTGTACACCAGGAATTGATTATTTAGATTTTTTTCCTTCAAAAGGTCTCTACTGGGGAGAAAGTTAACAAAATCATTAATCTATTTTTGTAATCAAAGTGTGTGAGAGTGTGTGTGTGTGAGAGAGAGAGAGAGAAATGTGTGTGTGTATGTTTCCTTCAAAATATAAGATAGCTGAAGTCAATGAGCATTAGAAATGAAGAAATCTTTGCTGAATTTTTAAAATGTAGACTTTGATATTTAGACTGGTAATTTATAAGTATTGGTCCATGAAAAAGTCTTTTTCCTGGCCCTTGATGAGAAAAAGAGTGTGTAACAAGTTTTTCATAAATCTAGACCTGCTGAGCTTAAATGACTGTATTTTAATTTTTTAAAAAAATTTTTTGGAGAGGATAGATGGAAAGTTTTTTAATGTCCTCAATCAACTTACAAAAGAAAAAGCTGGCAATCATATGAATGTCTAAAGATTTATTTTGAAGTTCTAAAGATTCAAAATAAATCTCAAGTCTGAGAAAAACTGACTTAAAGTACTGAGGGGCCATATAATATTTTTAAAAATTATATTTGTTGAGAGACATAGATTGCAGAAATGGGCTCCTGACACTGTTTTTCAAGGGACTAAACTTTCTCAGAGTCTAATGGATAAACCTTGAAACTCACTGTTGTTCTACTTAATAGGCCTTTCTTTTGTGAATGATGTGACAATAAAACATGACTCAGAGGACACAAGCACGCCCAGAAGCTGTTTGGAAGATGTGACAGAATAGATTTAGGTGCCACAGTTAATAAAGTAGCCTTCAACACAGTCAGTAACAACTATGTACCTGCTATGAGTAGAACCTTAGAACAATTTTGTGGGTGGGAAAAACCCTACACAACCTTCTAACAGTTGGATATACTTAACAGTTAAACACAGAGCTTTATAATCTGAAGGTGTGACCTTGGATAAGTCATTTAACCTCACAACTTCTATAAACTTTAACTTATAATCTATTAATTGAGGAAAACAACTGAACCTACTTCAAATTACATCAGACAATGTACTTGGCATAGTGCTGTCCATATATAGATGTGCTCATTTCAGTCATATTATTTTATTGAGACTGATGACCTTCTATTTATTTAAAATCCCACACGTTCTCATATTGGAACAGAGAACTGGGTAAGAGAACTAGCACGCTATAAAAATGGCCTTTACTCTTTCCTCATTGATGTGTCCTTTCCTAGGTGCTCCACTCCCTTGATTCCTACTGCCACCATCCAATTAAAGCTATGACACATGGTTCTGATGCCAAACACACACATAAAAAACAGGTTGATAGAAGGCCAGTCCTAGGAGCCTGGTCTCTGCACTATCAGGCAGAGTTACAGGGAATCCAGGAAGATTATTCTAGTGGAAATGTTAGGAAGTGTAGAGAAGTCCTCAAGCCCAAACCCACTTCTGTGAAGGTTGAGTCTTCTAACAAGGGACATTTCCTTGCAAATACAGTTGAGGACTAATGGGCATCCATGAGAGGACATTGCATTTCTGGTAAGGTGTCAAAAATTACGTGCTCTTGGGAGGGTCAGCTTTAGTTGGCTCAATCACATCCCTACATGGGATGGTCCCACAACTTTCCAGATGTGCCAAGGACTCTCAGAAGCAGCAGGTGGCTTACTCCCCCTCTCTCCCAGTCATCTCTAGCCTTGAATTCTGCTTTTTTTGAGGTTTCTGAATCATCTGGATAACATAATGCTGTTCTTGTTCTGTTACTTGTGACTCTGGAGAAGGGTTTATATATGTAGTTCTATTCTCATGAGGGCTTTTTGGGTAGAGCTGACTTTACTGACACAGGCAACCTAGTTCAAACTATTTGACATTTCTGTCCTCACAGGCTGGACTCCCGCTGCTGGCCCAGCATCTCTGATTCTTCCCTTGCTTTTCCCCAATTCCCAAATCCATGTTCTTTCTTATTCAGACTGGTTTATCTGTTTCTCCCACTTCTCCTGGGTCTCACCTTTTTTTTCTTTTTTCCCCAGTTGAGGTAGGAGTCACCTAATACAGAACCATGTGAAAGCATACAGTTTTCAGGCATTTGTACACTCCCATTGCTGTACAATCATACAAGATCTTACCTTTCATCCCCAGGGAGCTTTGGAGATGTTCTTCTAACAAAGACATTAAAGACACGCTCCTTACCAAGAGAAGTTCTGGTGTTTTCTCCTCCTTATACCCTGTTCTTCCATGGAGATGGTCTTTCAGCAATTGAAAAAAGATGCCACCAAACAGTTCTTTATCCTTTAAGACAGGGGATACAATCTATCTTTAAGTTAAAGTTGTGAAACATTTTCACAGAAGTTGCTAAATTGTGTCCTCCATGTACTCCCAAATTCATACCAAAGTCCCAACCCCTCCATGTGATGTATTTGGAGATGGAGTCTTTGGGAAGAAATTAGGGTTAGATTAAATAATTGGGGGGTAGTGGTGGTAAATAATAGTAGCTTTATGAGAAAAGAGAGATGCTCTCTTTCCACCACTGAGAACACAGCAAGAGGGCAGCCTCCTGCAAGACAGGAAGAGGATCTTCATTAGAAACTCAATCAATCCATTCAGCACCTTGATATTGGATTTCCCGGCTTCTAGAGCTGTAGGCCAATATATTTATTTTCATTGTACACTGCCCAGTCTGTGGTAAAACAGGTAAAATAGTGTTTATCTTAAGAATATCACACTGAGGTCACCTTTTCTCATGGGAATGGCATATAAGCAATGGGGACAATTCTCAATTCTTCAGAATCACAAGTATACTCTCTAAATGCATCAGAAAGTAAGGTTTAACAAATATTTACATAGCACAAATTTTATGAACCTATTATGTTAGATATTTTCAGAGATGCTAAAATATGCATGACAGCTCTTATTCTGTTGTTAATTAAAACTGACACTGAGAGTTAAAGTGTTCAAATGTGAAAAGTTAAATAACAGAAGATTTAAAGATTAATTCCTACTTTGTTGATGGGAATATAAATTAGTAAAACCTTTAGGGGAGGGCAATTTACTACTACCAAAATTAGAAATGCACACATCCTTTGAGTCAGAATTCCAGTTCAATGGATAGAAATTTGTCCTACATTTATATTAATATATGTGCTAAATGATATATTGTACAAAGATAGTAATGGAGGCATTTATATAAAAGAGCAAAATTTTAAATGTTAAAATCCTAAGTATGTATTGATATATGCAATGATGGAATACTATGCAGTTGTTAAAATAGGTACTATTATGTGGATTGATACAAAATAATCTCTAAAACATAATGCTAAAGCAAAAATAGATATCTGGAACTATATCAAACAAAAGAGCTTCTGCACAGCAAAGGTGACAATCAATAGTAAAAAGGCAGCCTATTGTGTAAGAGCAAATATTTGCAAACCATACATGTGATAAGGGCTTAATACCCAATATATAAGAGAAATAATTCAATTCAGTAATAATAACATCACCCACATAAGCAACTGGATTTAAACATGGGTAAAGAACATGATGAGAAATTTCTCCAAAGAAGAATGGCTAACAGTTATAGAAAAGATACTTAACATCATTAATTATCAAGCAAATGCAAAACAAGAAAACACCCACAATGAGATACCACCTCACACCTGTACGGATGGCTATTATTAAGAAGACAGCAAACAACAAATGCTGGTGAGAACGGGAGAAACTGGAACACTTTTGCACTGTTGGTGGAAATATAAAATACTGCATCCATTGTGGAAAACATTATGGGGGATTCTTCTAAACACTGAAGACAGAACTACCACATGATCCGGCAATGTCATTTTTGGATTATCCAAAATAACTGAAATCAGAATCTTGAAGAGATATTTCTTTTCCTATGTTCATTACAGCATTATCTGTGATAGCCAACAGGCTTAAGAAACTTAAATGTCTACTGGCAGATGAACAGATAAATGCTAACAATGGAATACTACTAAGCACTAAAAAAGAACAAAATCATGGCATTTGTAGGTAAATGGATGGCATTAGAGAAGATAATGCTAAGTGAAGTTAGCCAATCCCCCCAAAACAAATGCAGAATGTTTTCTCTGATATAAGGGGGGTGACTCAAAGTGGGGTAGGGAGGGAGAGCATGGGAGGAACATTATTTCTAGATAGGGAAGAGGGGTGAGAAACAAAGGGAGGGGAGGGGGATTAGGAAGGATGGTAGAATGTGATGGTAATCATCAAACAAAATACATGTATGAAGATTAAAAAAAAAGATATTGTGCTAAGCATGGTGGCGCTCGCCTAATAATCCCAGTGGCTTGGGAGGCTGAGGCAGGAGGATCTTGAGTTCAAAGCCAGCCTCAGCAAAAGCAAGGTGCTAAGCAACTCAGTGAGATCCTCTCTCTAAATAAAATACAAAATAGGGCTGGGCTTGTGGCTCAGTGGTTGAGTGCCCCCGAGTTCAATCCCCAGTAACACCTCCCCCCACCAAAAAAAGAAAAAAAAATGTGATTTCACATAAAAAACATATTGTTCAGCCTTTTAAAAAAGAAGAAAATCCTGGCATATGCTACACCCTGGATGAAATTTGAGAACAATTCACTAAAGTTAAATGAGCGAAATATGATGATTAGGGCATGGTTCTCCTATAAGAGACAACTGGAGTAGTGAAACAGAAATAGAATGGTAGTTGCCAAGAGATGCAAGGAGAGGGAAATGGAGTGTTGTTCGATGGGCACAGAATTTTAGTCATGACAGAAGAAAAAGTTTTAGATATCATCTGCTTACAATGTGCATATAATCAACAATACTATAGTATACACACAAAAGTTTGTTAAAAGGTCAAACGCATTAGCTGTGCTTTTTTAAAAAATTATTTTTGTAATAACTAAAAAGAATTATACTAAGTAAAAAAGAAGTCAAAATACAAAGGATTCCATGTCATATACCAACAAATTTGCACGTGTCTGTGTGCTTGTGTATCTGTATTTGCTCTTTCTCTCTACAAACAGACACACACACATATTCTTTCTATATATACACCTATTCTTTCTGTATATTCTGTGTATTCTTTCTCTCTCTATATATGTATGTATGTGTGTATATATATATATATATATATATATATATCAAACATAAGAGACATTTCTCTCTCTCCATATGTGTGTATATATATTTTTATACATATATATACACATACATATATATGTGGGGGAGGGGAGATTTTAAGCAGGCATAGAATATATTTGGAAGGATACAGAAAGCTGTAAAAGTGGTTGCTTCTAAGGAGGAAAAACTGGGTGCATGAGGCAGAAATGGGAGGGAGACAATTTTTCAAATTTTGAATCTGTAAATGCACATAACACTTGAAAAACGAATTTCAAAAGCAATATGTAAAAACAAGAAAGATGGTATAAGTTACCAATGATATATATATAATTTTTAATGATATATAAATATTTAAAAAAACACAGCTAATGCGTTTGACCTCTTAACAAACTTTTATGTGTATACTATAGTATTGTTGATTATATGCACATTGTAAGAATCATAAATAAATGGTAGGCTGGAGTAGAGAATAAAGTATTTACAGAGGTAGGATTTAAGCTAGGCCTTGAAGAATAGGAAGTATTTGGATAAGTAAATGAGAGTTATATGGGCATTCAAGTGTGTTTGTGGAAGTGTGTGTAGGGGAAATAGAAGTGCAAGTGGGGTTGAAGAGAGAAGGTTGATTATAGAAGCAAGCTAATGAACAGCAACTCAAGTGCCAGAAAGCAAAACAGTTTCAGGGTATTATAGAATCTTTGCAAGAAAAGGATGAAATATTGCTTAGAGAGAAGGCAGGGGAATCAAGGATTCAGGGTAATATGGGTAAGCAGTAGGGAGTCACGGTAGGTTCTTGAGCAGGGGAATAATATTATGAAAGCAATATTCCCAGAAGACCATGGATAGCAAAAGATAAAATGAACCAGAAGAAAGATATGTTGTAGAAGGCTGATACAGCACTACAGTGACTGAGCATTAGAGTCATCTGGGAAGCTTTAAAAATATCTATCAATGCTTAGGTCGTCCCCACGGACCTCCATGGATTCTAACTTAATTGGTTGGGGTGGAACTTGGACGTAGTTGTTTTTGGAAAGCTCCCAAAGTGATTCTAAAAGAACAGCTTGAGTTGAGAATCACTGCAATAATCCAGGCACAAAGAATTAAAGACTTGGATTCAGGTGGGGATTTGGCAAGAGGTTGGAATAAAAGTAAATACAAGGGATATGATAAAAGCAAACAAGAGAGACATCTCAAAGTAAGAACTGATATGGTAACAGGTTGAAGGTCAAGAATGAAAAGATCATAGAGTCTATTAGGTTACTTTATACATTCATTCAACAAATATTAAGCCACTCCAGAGTACCAGGCACTGCCCTTGGAGGAAATGAAGCAGGGCAGTGACATGAGCTGATATGCATTTTAAAACAACTATTTTGACTGCAGTGTGAAAATGGATTGCAGGCGGCAGGAATGGCAGCAAGAACCCCAGTGAGGAGGTTAGACGAAAACAGCGGGGCTGCTAGCAGCGGAGACTGGGGAAAGAGGAGTGGATTCAGACATGTTGAGTTTGAAGTGACTGGAAAATCCAAACAGAAGTGTTCTGAAGTACCAGAAATACAGAAGACAGATGACAGTTTAGGTTGTTCCTACTAATTTGAATGACACTGGGGGGGGGGTGCTGAGGAAATGCAGAGTAGATGACACTGGGGATACTAGCAGCTTCACTAAATGAGTAGACTAACAACAGAAGAAACATTTCTAGTGGAGGGCTGCAGGGCTCTGTAGTAAGTCTTGTCTTATTTAACAGTTTTATTTGTGAATGGAATGAAGAAATGGAAAGATAACGAAGGATGTCAAGAAGCAGAGAATTGTCACTAGAATCAAGATTCAAAAATAGATATCACCTGCTAGAATGATGAGTGGAAGCTAACAAGATGAAATTTTATAGATAACTCTGTGTGTGTGTGTGAAAGCTTTGTTACTATAAAATATACCTGAGATTATCAAATTTTTTAATATTTATTTTTTAGTTGTAGTTGGACATAATATCTTTATTTATTTTTATGGGTGCTGAGGATAGAACCCAGGGCCCCACACTTGCTAGGCAATCGATCTACCACTGAGCCACAACCCCCACCCCCACCCCCATTATCAATTTTTAAAAAGGGAAGGTGTAAGCTGGGCGGGGTGGCACACACCTGTAATCAGGGTGGCCGAATATAACATATAACAGGGTGACTGAATATAACATTAAAGCTTTACCTATGTGTGCAGCTGCTGATTTTGGCAGGTCAGAGTCAATAGACAATAGACACTCCCTTTACATAAGATAGCATTGATTTTAGTAATAATATGGAAACAAGAGCAAATGCAGAAATGATAGGCAAAAGACAGAGAGAGGAAAATATATCACCAGATCAGGGAAACACTAACACCCAAACTAACGCAGCTAGAGAGCCCTGGGGTAGCTCTTCAAGGTCCAGACTGCAAAGTCCCTGTCAGAGTCCTCTCCAAAGTCTCATTCCCAGTGGGGCTCCTTAAATACAGTTAAAACAAAGAAACTCCATTCTAACAACCTGAATGACCTGATGATCCCCTCAAGGACACTTCATTCACCCAGGACTGGCTAGATCCCTGAAGGAAGGGAGTGAAAGTCTTAAGATAAGTCAATGGTTCTGAGTTCTGTGAATGAAACAAACTCAGCTTTCTTTAGATGTTCCATTAAGGGTGTGCTAAGGTCACAAAAGGCACAAGGACAGGAAAGATCTTTAATATTTCCTTAGCCCTTTACTGAGGCAGGAGGATGGTAAATTCAAAGCCAGCCTCAGCAAGTTGGCGAGGCCTAAGCAACTAAGTGAGACCAAGTCTCAAAATCAAAAACCAAAAAGGGCTAGAAATGTGGCTCAGTGACTTAGTGCTTCTGAGTTCAATCCCTGACACACACACACACACACACACACACACACGCACGCGTTTCTTTTGGCTCACAGTTTTGGAGATTTCTTTGCCTTTGAACCATGGCAAGGAGGTGCATGATGGAGGAAGCACATGGTGGAGGAAGATGGTCACCTATGGCAGCTGGGAAGCCAAAGTGAAAAGAGGAAGGGGTGTGGTCCCAAGGTTCTTGAGGGCATGCTCCCAGGGACCAGGAGACCTCCCACTAGGCCCCACCTCACTCCCAATAGCACCAAGCTGGGGACTAAGGACGTAACACAGGGGCCTTTGGGGGCCATTTAAGATTCAAGCCATAGCAGGGTATGTGTGTACATTCTTTCACATTTAAAATGTTTAAATCAACAGTATTGGGTTCTAGGAATCTTGACAATCACTTGTAAAAGGCCTGGAGCTCTTGTTAATCCAATGCTTTGTTCCAAAAGTGTAATGCTATTGCTAAAATAGCTGATGTAAAATGTTGATAGTGTTTATTATAAAACAATAAATATGACTTTTCTGGGAAGAATACATCACTAGTGAGAATAAATGTATTGGTCAGGACATTTGTAGAGTACTATTTTCTCATCAGAATGCTGCCTAAGTGGCTAAAACAGACAGAGAAGGGGAGAGTTATATGGTTGGAAGCCATGTCATTTGAGGGACAGTCAAGTAATTAAATTGTACCTATATTTAGTGCTTAGCACCCTACTTAAGCTTAAGCTTCTCCCAAATATTCTCATTACCTAACTTGGAGAAACATGGTGTATTTTCCCTGGCAGAAAGAAAACCCAGCCTTTAAGTATGGAAAGTCTTCACTAAACTAAGAGAATTAAAGTAAAATAAGAAAGAGGTAGAGATGGGATTTGACCATAAAGGAAGTTTGAGTCCAATATCTTCTTTAAGTTATGTATATGAAAACGTACGTATACTTTTTCCTTTGTTAAGCAGTTTCACTTAGCAAGTCTATCTGAAAAGATTTAGTTAGAAAAAGCGAAGTTGTATCTGAGCATGTCTCAGACATGATGTCTTATTTAGCTTTACTACCATGGGACTAGCACAACTCCTAAGACATAAGCACTCAGTAAGTATCTGCTGAGTGAATTAGCCAATCCCTTTGCTTGTCTATGCATCAGCCCACAGACGAACATTAGATAAAATATATACTCATTCAAACAAGAGAGAAATATTTCTCTGCAAGTCTGTTTTCTTTATAGCATCCCATGTTACAATGTCTTTTCAGCCATCTGTCCTCCGTTCCCCCACCCCTGGCAACTCAATTTTCCTCTCCACCCATCTACTTTGTCCCATGAGTGAATAAGGCTTTCACTTCCACCTGTCTACTTGGCTATTAGCCAAGATGAGTCTTCCTGCTCTTCATAATTGCTTGTCTTGATTGACAACCCAGGAACTAGGACAACAGGTGATCATGATAGTAAAAACATACATCAGATTGTTTAGGAAGAGTGAGAAACAAAACAAAAGGAAAGAATTCCGACTGCAGCAAGGAAACCACTTTCAAAATATCTTCACTCATCCTCCACCAATTTTTTTTTCCTATCTCATTATAGAAAGACTATAGGAAGAGCACTGGTAGAAGAAAGAATTATTTGTGCATGTACATCAGAAAAATAAATTTCTTGGTACTATAAAAGGTTCTAGAACATTCTAAGGCTAAACACAATGACATCTAAAATCCAGGCAGAAAAAATGTGAAGGAAGAACATAGGGCTAATTCTAATGCAGTCACAAAAGCACCATTATTACTACAAGAAGAAAAACAGGTTAAAGTTAATTCAGTTCAGTTCATTTGTTTCTAGTATCTACCTTCTGTCTCTGAAATTGTACTAGCAATGTCAGCACTGCAGACAGCACAAAGAAGGAACCCTCTCCACACCCTGCTACCCAAAGGTTATCCGGTAACCTGATCCTGCAGACTGTAGGGCAGAGAAAGAGGAGAAAAATCTGTTCACATTAAAAAGAGATATTTTAATTCATTAATATCTTACATACTATTCACCATTTTATTTGTGTTAAGATAACCTTATTTGTGGACTCAAAAATGAACCTTTTCAATCTCAAATGATTGTAGCACTTCTAAAGGGTGATATACACATTTCAAATACAAAATAGTACTGAAACAAAGGACACAATGAGAAAGAAAGGAAACTTTCCCGAATGATCTATACTCACTTCACCAACCCAAGACTATGGGAAAGAAAAAAGTTCTTAAAGGTAGATGCTTTATATGTAGGGAAATAAGAAAAAAAAAAAAAGAGATTTTGCAAAAATGAAAATGCTTTTAGGAGAACAAGAAGGCCAATGATTACCTCATAACCCATTAAAAGCATACAAAAAGTTTATCTGAAAATGGATTTTTTTGCTTTTCCATTGGTGACTTTACCAGGATATTGAGCTGAGGTTTACAAAATGCTGTGCTAGGAAGAAACATTATAATATAGTATCAAACAAAGAGGTTAGGTTGATTTGGTGGCTTGCTACCCAACAAACGCCATATACAGAACTGCCAGATAGTAGAAAATGTATGATATGCTCAAGACCAGCTCTTTACCTACATTTTAGTGAATTTCAGATCCTGTCTCTAGATGGAAAAGGGTAGGGGGAGTACAACAAAGATTTCCAGACCTTGGGTGTTTAAAGGGCCTTCACACAGTAAATCACCCCACTGCTGTCCTGTTTTCTCCCCAGCCAGACTGAAATAATACAGCACCAGCAGAGGTGTGAATTACCCCCATTCATCTTAATGGAGTGTTAACTTCAAAGACTTGTTTTAACCATTTAAATGCTAAGCTCATGAGTAAACATTCTGTTTAAAAATGTATAATTTAAACCTTGAACATATGAAAGTAATTTATAGTCTTGGTATTTCGTCTTTTAGTCTAGCAAACAAGTCTCCAAAAGTTAGAAAAGTATGTAATTTGTGCTTTACTTAGTTTTATTTTAAATAGTTATTACTTAATAAATTATGAACATTAAACCTATAACAAGAAGGTCCATATTTCCAGAAGAAAGGCTAAGGAGCACTTGAACAAGGTGTCTTGGTAACACCAGTGAAGGGCACACTGCTTTTACTGGCCACCCTCCAAACTCAGAGAATACTCTGTCTCTAAACAGGTAACTATAAGGCAGAACATGAAAATAAAATGGAAATGAACGCTTCCAAGAAACATTTTTCTTGATATTAACTAAGCTTTGTGCACAGCGTTCCACAGGTTATTTGTCCCTTTTGCCAAACCTCCCACCATACTATCCCGTGAGAGGTGACAAATGTATTAATTGATGCACAGCTGTCATCACACTTAAGATTTGCCCCAGGGGGGCATCCTTTGCATCTGTTGTAGATTTAGTTTTTCTTTTTTTTTTTAATTACTGGAGTTAGATTTATTCAAACAGCTGGACACCTATGTCTACTTGGATCCATAATTTCAAAAACAGAAAGAGTAGGTACAAGTAGAAACCTATCAGATTGATGGGCTCTGAATCTTCATGGGAGGCCTTGCCTAGTTATGCCCCTGGGACTATGCTAAGTGCCTAGTTTCAGGAAGGCATTAGGATGAGAGTACAGCTGGGGTGGAACTGTGGGAAAGCACTAAAAAGAGTGCTGTTGGAACCAGCTCCCCAGTGAGTGAAGGCTAGAAAAAGATTCTGAATATAATACTTGTATAAGATGGAAGATGAAAAAATTTAAGATATGTTTCCATGTCCTTCATTCAAAGTAATTTCATTTTCTAGGTACAGACAAAAGGTCAGAGAAAGGGGACAAACATTTATCTACTGAGAAGCCCATTTTGGTCTGCATCTAGTTAGTATATAGAAGCCATTTAGTCCTCTCAACACTACCCTCTGACAGCCATTAACTCCATTTTATGGATTTGAAAGTGGAGGCTTAGAGATAAGTGTCTTTCATTGAGATGTGAATCCAAGTCTTTCCAGTTTAAAAGCTTTACTTTTTCCCATTACACCATATGTTCTCAAGTTGCCAAAGCAGTATCTCTTTGAGTTTCTTTTTTGAAAGGCTCAGTTATCAACTTTGCAGCCTATTTTCTAGATTGGAAGAAAGAGGGCACCTGCAAAAATGTACATTTCCTTATATGCAAATTGGAATTTTGCATGCAATTCCCTACTTTACATGTGGACTAGGATAAGATTACATTTTTAGTGATACACCCCGGCTTCCATAAACTGCTAACCATGTGACAGAAAAGCCCTAGCTTCTGGCTTCTAACCAGAAATTAGTCATGTCAACAGGAAAACTGCAATGATTTATAACCTACAAACAAAATATAATTTAAATGATCAGTATTTGTCTCTGTTTGCCAAGTAGAATGTTAACATGTTTTAGTGGCAGACTGATAAAGCTCAGAGCTTTCCAATCCACACAATAACAGGAAAATCTCAAAAGTTTTTGGATAAGATTTGGAGGTAGGGCAAAATACCAAGTGGAAAAATCTAACAGTTGTGATTGATGGTAACAACATTCACCCATAAGCTAAGATTCAATACTGAATATAAACTGAATATACCTATTTATTAAAAACAAAACAAACTAATAACTGACTCAATATATTTAAGAACATTAAAAACTTCTGCTCTGTGAAAGAGACTCTTAGGAGAATTAAAAGAAAATCTCTGCAAAACAATTATCTCATAAAGGACAGGCATCCAAAATATACAAAGAATGCTTAAAAATCAACAATAAGAAAACAATCCAATTAAAAAAACAGGCATAAGAGTTGAATAGACACTTCAAAGAAAACATACTAAGGACAAATAAGTATATGATTAGATGCTCAACATATGTCCTTAGGAAATTGCAAATTTAAAAAAATGATATAACACTACATACCTATTAAAGTGACAAAAACTCAAAACAATGACAATACCAAATGCTGGGCAAGGATGTGGAATAACAGAACCTCTCATTCATTGCTGGCAAGAATGCAAAACCTTACAAACACTTTGGAAGGCAACTGGTGGTTTCTTAAAAAACGAAACAGGCTCTTACCATTGAATGTAGCGGTGGTCCTTTGTATTTACCACCCCCCCCCCCAAGCCAAAGCTAAAAACGTGTCCACATGAAAACCTGTACCACAAAGATTTACAGCAGCTTTATTCACAATTGCCAAAACTTGGAAGCAATAAAAAGGTCTTTCAATAAGTGAAGAAATAAACTGTGGTACATATATACAATGGGATATTATTCAGAATATTATTAAAAAAGAGATGAACTATCAAGTCATAAGAGACATGGAATAAACATCATTGTATATAGTTAAGCCGAAAGAAACCAGTCTGAAAGGACACATACTATTATATGATCCCAACCAGATGGTATTCTGGGGGGAAAAAAAAAAAAAACTATGGAGACAGTAAAAAGACAATACAAACAGTGGTTGCTAGTGGCTGCAAGAATGAACCCGAAGGTAAACAACTGGCTTTAGTTAATAATGTTTCAAAATGGTCTCATTAAGTGTAACTAATACATGGTGTTAATAATAGGAGAAACTGCTCAATGATTTTGAAGACACAAAACTACTCTTAAAAAAAAAAAAGTCCACTGATTTTAAAAAGTCCCCGTAAATGAAACATTGACTCAAAATATTTAAGAGCATTTTGAGTTTGTTTCTTATTTTAATTAAACTGCTATATTTCTACTTTCTCCTACACACTGTCATTATGTTCTGCTTTATTCTGTTAATGATTTTAATAAAAATGTATTTTTTCATCGAAGTGGCTTCCAGAATTATTCCTTCTTGCTTATGTAGGTAAATTATTCTTCATAAGTAGGAAAATATTCTTTCATTTGTTAATCCAATCAAACACGATGAGTGCTAAACTAAAATTCCCAAGCAAAATTCCAGAGATGAGCAAAACAAAAGCCTGTGGGAATAAAAAAGAAAAAATAACAATTAAGAGTATTTCATAAACCTCCGTTCTTCCCAATAATGTTTTCATAATATTTGACTTTTTGAATATATATAAAATAGTATCAAATGACAAATTAGTTTTTAAAAAAGAAGTCTTAAAAGAAATAAAAACAACCTACCCCAAGCTTTTTCCATGAAAGAAAATCCTCTCTACTAAGTTTAAGATAAAATAGTCCTGGGAATACAAAAATCAAACATGTTGATGTACTGGCCCCTGTAAGTTGGAAGGGAGAAAAGAAAGATGTTGGATTCAGATGTGAGGTGGAGTAATAATTTTATCCATCTTATTATGTGGATTTTTTTGAAATGAAAAACTTACCAACTACACCAAAAACATTTCTAATGTCAGGAACATATATTGCAAGTAAAAGAATGATGATATTGAGTACTAGAGTAATCAAAGAATGGCGAATCCATGAGAATGGAAAATTGGAGAAAAACATCATCATTAAAGCTTTTCTGGCCTGTATAAGACAAAAGGAAATAGACTTAAGCAAAGAGGAAGCATCAAAGGCAAAATATTTGCTTAGCAAAGCACATGTACAGTAACCATGATATTCTTGCCTCCAAACTATTTAGATTCCCAAACTATAGCATAAATTGTTTCAAGTGTTTATACTCATAAACTACGTGTTTATCACATAAAACTTTCTACATGAGCTCATAAAAATTATTTTGCATTAGTTCTAGAAAAAATTTTTCACAGGCAATTTTTTCAGGTTGTATAATTTAAAAAACTACCAACAGTAACATTGTGTGATGAGATCTCAAAGAATCATTTTCACTAAAGTCAACAGAAAAACAAATGGTTTAAAACAGAAAAAGATCTGATGTCATGAAAAAGAAATACCACTTACTACTTTAACTTATATTATCTGTTTCACACATGTAAATATGAATAATTGCTCATTACACTGCCCATAGCTAGGCAGTCGGTCACATTCCATGAAAGTGTGCCCAACCCCTGTTGCACTCTTGGCACTAATCTCTGCATAGGGAGGGACAAACAATCTCGAAGGCTCAGTTCTTACAAAATTCGCTGTGAGATTCAAGACATCCATGCAGAGGCAGTTTTACCCAAAGCTTTTGTTTTCACTTTCTCAGAAATTCTTAAGATTCTTATGTATAGCAACTAGATGCAGAATGAAAATCTGTTCTGCCCCTCAAGTTATAATTTTAGAGCAAGTCAAATATTTTGAGTAAGATTAAACTAGCATGTCTATGTGAAAATAAAACTACAGTAAACCAGTAGGAGCTTATTTTTGCTGACTTGACTATTTCCTTTTCATGCATATTCTTTTGAAAGTAGAATACAGAATTGGGGGAATAAAACTTTAGAACTACAGTCTCTAAATTGGAAACAATGCTGTGGGAGAACTTAAATCTAAACTAAATCTCAGAAAGCACAAATTAGCTTAGTGGTTCACTGTTATTTTGGGGCTTTCATGGGGCCATATGCAAGTATGAGGTCTTTGATCAATTACTTGACAAATGAATAAGATATACAAGACTAGACATGATTCAAAGGTTCTAGTCTGCAAAGAATTAGTGTTGCCATATTAGGGAGCCACTACACTAAGCAACAAAATCTTTAAGCATACTTACAGGGAAGTGGATTAGAGGGACTGTCAAAAGCACAGCAAATAGTATGCATAACTTCACAGTCATGACAATAACATCATGTGGCAAGTATTTACTATAACCTTGTAGTAATTCTGACTCCACTTTGTCTGTAAATAAAAAAAATACTAAAAATCACATTATAAGCTATGTTCTAAGATGTCAATAATAGCAAAATCATTTTCCATAGCACTAATGGATCCTAATAGATTTAGATTCCCCATTACCAAATACATCTCTGGCCTTTTCCCTATTCCATGAAATACAAAGACATTAGTTAAATATATTCTTGAAAACTACATTCTTTTTAAATTTTTTAATGAGATTAGAAACCAGGACAGGCAACACCTACAAAATTATGACAGTTAATGTGTTTAGAAATTTCTCTTTAGAACTTTTCTACCATCTGAGGGTTTGAACACTCATGTTGTCTGCTTATATAGTTGCTTTCTCATGTATTGTTGAGTTTGGTCCCTATGATAACAATATAAATAGGTAAACTTAAAACTGTAAATCACTTGCCTAAGATCACACAATACAAAGGAGCATAGCTGACAGGGTTGTACATCCAATATTTTTGGGGTGCCCAAGTTGATACTTATACAACAATACCATGATATTTCCTCATATCTTACAGTATTTCGTGCATATTACCGGTTTTTGTCAACAATTCATCTATAGATTCATCCTTGGTGAAAGAATGAAGTGTTAGGGAAATGGTTACTCAGAAGCAAGGGCAGCAGTCAGACTTTTTGCCTCATGGTGTTGCCATACTCACAATGTCTCCCCTCACCCCAAGTCAGCTGAAGAAGAGTGTGGGTGCTCAAGTACACTGCCACTTCAGTGTCAGTGGGCAAAGACTAGTTAGTACTTAAAACAGAATGGTGTGCACATGCCTGTAATCCCAGCGGTTCTGGAGGCTAAGGCAGGAGGATTGCAAGTTCAAAGCCAGCCTCAGCAATTTAGCAAGGCCCTAAACAACTTAGCCAGACCTTGTCTCAACATATAAAAGGCTGGGGATGTGGCTCAGTGGTTAAGTGCCCCTTGGGTTCAATCTCCCCCCACAAAAAAACCCCCCAAAATCAGAATGGTATTTTTCATTTGAGAGTACAGGTTGTAGAAAGGATGCTTTGAGGCAGATTAAAAAAAAATCAACTATACCTTTGTTTTCAAGAAACTTAAAATTTAAAGGGGAGAATGACAAATTCACACGTACATAATACAAATTATACATCCACATAAATACACATATTGGTAGAAGAAGGTCCAAACAAAGAGCTTTGGTGATTCTAAAGACCACAGAGCAATGTTCAAATTTCACCACTTACTAGTGATTTTTCCAAGTCTCAGTACCTACATCTTTAAAATAGGGACAATAATACATTGACCTATAGAGTTACTAGGACATTAAATGAGTCAATCAATATATGTGTGCTGGTGTTCAAAACTGTGGGAAAAGAGATTCTTTAGAAGAAAAAAACAGCACAAGTGGAAGTCTTAAAGTAGCAAAGGGAATGTATATCTGAGAAAATAAGTCCATTCAGTACTGCAGTCACTGAAATATAATAAGCAGAAGTACAAAGAGGGAAGTTGGTGACAGGGCTGGAAATGCACTGAAGACCTAGGAATACAGCTCTGTGTAGGGGTTAGACCAATCTTGCATGTCACAGACTTGCAATAGTGATTCAGGAAGGAGACTGTATTATAATCTGAACGAAGCAAAGTATAGACTGGAAGGAAAGAAAAAGAGGGATAATAGAAGGCTACTCTCATAACCACTGAGAGGTAATGAACTAGACTAGTGATAATGGAAATGGGAAAGAAATGAGTTGTCTAAAGTATTATAGACGAAATTTATACAATGTGGGACTAACGGACTAAGTAGGTGACTAAGAAGAGCCAGGAAATCCAGAAATCTGGATTTTATTTCCAAATCTGTGAGATACTTGGGAGTCTTTTGAGAAATATGGCATACTATTTTATTTCCATTTTCTGAATCATAAAATATGCCATTAACACTTCTTGCTTAACAACCTCATAGACTTTAAAAGGTCTGCTTATTATGCAACATTTGGGCAGTGGCCTAGCTCACCAGAGAACACTTTTCTCTTTCTCACCACATAATGCTTTAACATCTGTAATTAGAGTCAATATTATTAATCTTTGTATATACTTATAGGTCCCTTTAATCTTACAAAAGTTAGATATTAACTAAATCTTGGGAATTCTGGGTAAAAGGATTCCAAGTAGCTCCAGAATCCTGAAGAATTAGATTATTATAAATTCAAAATATATGTCACTTGTCCACTTTCTACTTTCCCAGGATGAAAACCTTTCTTCCGAGTCAGTCATTCTGTATTCTTAGCTGAACTGTAACATATGTAAGTGATAGAGTACAACACGCTTCTCTAGATTCCAATAAATCTCTACTAATCTCAGAAAGGACCTGCTGGCGATCTCTGCAAGTTCTATCGCCATTAAAGTCAAGAGCCTGTCCTGTATAATACACACTGTCAAACAGGGTCTGAAGCTTATTAAGATTATCATAAAGTAGCAGAAAGAATACTGGATTAGCATTCAGGAAATCTGCCTTTAATTCTGTGACAGGTAACTTCATCACTCTGGGCTTTAGCTGCTCATCTAAAAAATGAATCTAAAGCTTTAACTCCAGACTAGACCTTCTGATAAAATCTCAGGCTCAATTAGCAATTTCTTTCCATAAGACAGAGCACTTGTTGAACTTATAGAAAGACACCATAAAAAGTTTTTCTTGCTTATGATTAATAATACTTAAAAGAACCACTGTGAAGAGTAAAGCAGTTTCTGCATCTTCCTGACTATGGAGAAGAGTTAATTTTTTTTGGTACTAAGGATTGAACCCAGGGGTGCTTTATACTGAGCTACTTCCCCAGTCCTTTTTATTTTTTATTTTGAGAAGGGTCTCACCAAGTTGCTGAGGGTCTTACTAAATTGCTGAGGCTGGCCTTGAATTTACAATCCTGAGTTGCTGGAATTACAGGTGTGCACCATTACACCTGGCAAGAAATTACTTTTATACAGTTGCATCTGTCTATACATAAAGCTAGCTATCTGTCTTCTTCTCTATCATCTACCTACCTACTGTGTGATTTTTCTTAGATGTACATTTCTCCATTATATAAAATTTTGATACTTTGAAGAATTTGCATTATGGAGATGGGATTAAATCATTTTAGTTGATAAAGACATTTCATTTACATAACAAAATCCTTTAGGTTTTGCTTTTAAGCAACAATAATGGATGGATGAATGGTGATGGAGGGAGAGGGAGGGAGGGAGAGATGAAGAAGTGGGGAATGAGAGATCTATATATATGGATGCCTGGAGCTTAAGTGAGCATGAGCAGTTTTACCGAAAGTTCACTTAATAAAAACTTGGGATGAAGAGAGGTTTTACAGCATAATCTTTGAGGAGGCAGCACAGTTAATAAAAGCATTGGATTTGGAAAGAAACAAAATAATTAAATCTCAACCCCATTATTCATTAGCTATAGTTACTGGCCTAATTATTCAATCTAAATGAACCTATACCACCTTACAGAGTTGTTATAAGGATGAAGTTAAATGATATATGTAAAGTATCTGATACTTAAATGTTAGCTCAATAAATGTATTAGCATCAATCACTTCTCCACATCCCTTTCAATGTAAGCTTTGTTTCTGATAATTTAATACAACAGCTCCTAAGTACCTAATGATTCATACAATTAATGTAACTATTTCTCAGTCATCTTGGTATCAGTAAGGCCATTTGAGGTTTCTCTCAGGTAGTTCTACTTATCTATAGGGAGGAGAAGGTCAGTATTTTTGGACATTTTTTTCAAAGTTGAAGATTCTAAACAATGCAGATTAAGTATCCGTAATCTAAAAATCCAAAATATGAAATGCTCTGAAAATTCTTTGACCAAAATTCTTCGAGCACAAAAGTCTGCAAATATTCTGAAATCCCCCAAACTCTGAAATCTGAAACACTCTGATCCCCAGAATTTCAGATAAGTGATAACCAGTAGTATTTGTGCCAGGTGACAATCTTAATTTTTTAAAAAGGCAGCTATTCTGCTACTCTAAATCTTTTAGAAACCCAAGAGGACCCAGCTATGATATTAATAATCCCAGCTATGATATTTTATTAAAACAGAAAAGTATTACGATTTCAGGTTTGTATAAAAATGAATATATTGAAAAACCAAAAATAAAGTACATATATTTCAAGAAGTTTGCTTTTATTAGTGATGATCACAAATGCTTAACAATTTGTTTTCACTTTCTTTGTAGTGTGTCTTACAGGGCACCATGCTCACATTGGAAAAAATGCTTTTCTTAAAGGTGCACAAAAAGCTCTACTACTCTCTTCCTATATCAGTATAAAAATGCAATAGCAGATTTAGATATATGGGATGGTCATTATTATTGCTGAAATAACATAGAGGCAGCAAGAAAATAAAGACTACAGAGAGCAATTATAATTTTCTCCCACATAAAATGTCATGGTAATATGGCATATACAGAAAAGTTATATTTAAACTATTTTATTAAAAACAGAAAGAAGTACAGTACTAAAAGAGCACCTTAAATATAATGAAAGTTATAATAATAATGCCAGCAGTAGCTCTCATTTGTGAAGGACCATTATATGAATTTTATATATAATTGATTTCTGCTTCAAAACAACTCTATGAAGTTATTCCCATATTACAGATTAGGAGATAAAGCTACTGCAAAGTGAAATAACCTGTTCAAGGTCATACAGCTAGTTAAAGTAGAGGAGGTATGTGTACCACATTTGTTGGATTTCAAATAAACTTGCTGGATTTCTTTCCAAAGGGCTGAGGAAATGTAGCAGTATAAGCAAACATTATCACAAAACTTGTCAGACTTGGGAAAATTCTGTGCAATAAGAAAAGTGCCATTACTAGTCATGACATTATTAGTCATCACTGATGTCTACAAGCTGAAACATATTCACAAGACAATCACACAAGAAATGATAGTTATTCACAGCTAAGTATTACCTAAGTAATAACAGCCATTTACTTGCAGACTTATAAAACAAAAGCATTCATAAACCAAAAAGTATATGCAGAATTTCACAAATTGAGTGTAACTTGTGTTACAATATGTTTTTATGTAAATTCAACAAGTATGCTTACATATCAAACAAGAAAGCTTACAATTTTTATTCTTGTTCTAGAATTCTGTTTTACTTTTTCCTCAAGTTCTTATCAAGAGAAAACTACCCAACATAACAAGCAGGGAATTTTTCCAAAATATATAAAAGATACTTTGATTTTGTGAATTTAAAACTGTCTTTAAGAATAAAGGAGAAAGGTCATGGTGAGTTATAGAATGTACATCTGATGAATTCTGGAGACAGAAATATCTGACATCTAAGTGTAAAACTAAAATCGAGTGTAAAACTCTTTCCTTTTCTCAACTTGTTCTTTCGCAATTAAAATGATTTTACTCTCTCAACCCTAAAACTTCTGAACTAGAGTATAATATACTGAATATGCAATTTTAAAAAACCAAAATCATTATCTTTTTAGAAAGACATCAATATCCCTAAACCTGAAATATACTTAGATGTATAAGAAATTTTTCATATGAAGTCATTAATCTTTAATTTGATTCACCTTTCTAAGAGAAAGAGAATCATTTCTATAAGGTCCCTAGAACCACCACAATACTGCACTGTAATCTGGGTGGCCTGCACAAATTAACTTATTACTGAAAGTCAGAAAGAAAGTCTATAATCATGTGTGAGATCACTTATGTAATAATTTATTTTGTTATCTCTATCTAAGAATATACTCGCTGGAAGTGGTGGTGTACGCCTGTAATCCTAGTAGCTTGGGTGGCTAAGGCAGAAGGATAGTAAGTGAGTTCAAAGCCAGCCTGGGCAACTTAGTGAGGCCCTAAGTAACTTAATAGGACTCCGTCTCTAAATAAAACATATATTTAAAAGTTGATGGGGGCTGCTGGGGATGTGGCTCAGTGGTTAAGAATCCCTGGGTTCAATCCCTGGTACCCCCCTCCCCCCCCCCCAAAAAAAAAACCCAAATAGAATATACTCACCATAAAAAGTGAGGTAACCAAAGAGGGCAGATATAAAGTAAATGAGAAAACTTAAAGCAATTGCTGTATTGGTTACATTCTGCATTCTTTTCTTTGATGGGCTAAAAGACAAAAATGGCAAAGGTAAAACCAGTGATATGAATTATAGCTAAACAAACAAATGTCTCCCAAATTAGTCAAGAAGATTCTTCAATCATTCAAGACCTAATCTATCAATAACTGCACACTGGAATTAGTAATGTGAAGTCAGCATAGGAAGATTACATTTCCTGGAAACATTCTTAACTGAGAATTAACTTGCTTTGTTTTATTTCATTTTAAATTAACACTTAGAATCTAGTGATGATATGAAGGGATTCATAAATGAGAGCGTCATTCAATTTGATGAAAGCCCTCCAGGTAAAAAAACAAAAATATTTAATTCATTTAAAATACTCCAGGATTCTACAGTACCTTTGAAGTTCACAGTATATCGGCAATATTGAGGTATGGCAGAGAAATGAAAAAGCCATGGTTGGTATAGCGTAAGCACTCTGAAAAAGAATTTTAAAAGACAATTAAATGCTATCCTATTGAAACAATTTCATTTGACAACAGTTCTTTTAAAAAATCAATGTATTTCATCTTTCATGAGTCATTTCTTTATAAGATTTTTTTTTCTTTTCAGAGAGATATACCTATAGTTACCAGCAAATGTTTTACTTAGCTATACTAGGGAGAACATCTTTAGGCTGACTTCCCATACCATTTTGCTTTATTACAATACCGCTTCTACATTATTTAGGTAAGATAAAAATAGTTTAGGTAAAATAAATAATATTTAGGTAAGATAAAAATTACACCTTAGAAATGTTCTCATTGCAATTCTCAGTCATTACCAATGAATGCACAATTTAAATACATCTTAATACCTTAAGCACTAGGCAATATTGTTAATAATTTTAAATATGTTTTCACCAAAATGTAATCCATAATAAAATAATAATAAAGTGTTAACCATATCTTTGTACTACTGCAAGCATCTTTGATCAGGATCTCTTTTAATAAGAATGAATGTCATTTATTCTAGACCTAAAAACTCTTTAAGATCCCATGGAATACATAAGCTTAAATTTTGTTTTGTTTTTATTATTAGAATACTTAACAAGAGCCAGAGGGAGCTATAAAGGAAATAAGTTACCATCTAAATGAAAATATGGCCTTTTCTCTTTTATGCTCTAAAAATATTTTCCCTTAACTAGCTTTAGGCTCTTCAGCAAAAGAAGTTCCAGATGAAGACCTATTTGGGGATATAATGCCTAGACTCCTAAAATATCTGAGAGGGGCTACGAGGAAGGAAGTTGTAGAGTTTCCTGAGGGTGGATTAGGGAATAAGAGTTTAATTCAAAAATTCTCTATTTCATACATTGCTTAATTTCCTGGCTTGTCAGTTACTCCACTTAGATCTTTAAGGCACAAGGAGGTCTTTACCATGCAAAAGATGTGGTAACCTCCCTTGTGGGGCCAGAGAGTCATTTCTCATTTACAAACTAGGAGATACAGAAAAATTCTGCATGGAGGAGTATGCAGACTTCCACAGTATAAAGCTGCACATGAGTGGAGGGGTTCTACCATTTGGGACCTACAAAATGGGATTTTGGCAGAATTAAGACAGTGTAGAGGAAGAAACCTGCAGAAAAAAGGAAGACTTTGTGCTCCTCTACAAATATTTGTAAAGCAGAGACCATCCAGATCACAGTTCCTGCATCCTCTGCTGATGCTCAGGGGCTCTTACAGGCATTTTTGAGTATCCTATACCCCTTAGGCTCTTAGAGAAGGCAAGGGGACTTAAGGTTTTTAGTCTCGACTCCTGGCATCATAAATTTCAACTTTGGAATGTTGGTCAGAAGATATATTGGCAGTACTCAATTGTTGGTCCAATGATGAGGCTGCTTAGCTACAGACCAAAGTTCTACTCACAGGGGAGGAGTTTTTGATTGTAATTGGCTATTTAGCTTTACAAGTCCAGAGGGCAACAGGAAGTCTGTATCCACAGAGGACCTTATTGGCCAGACCAGACATTCGGTAAATCTGTTCTTTTAGGCAGAGGCCCATTTAAAACAGGCTCCATTTAAAGGCATGCCATAGGGGGGAAAAAAAGGTGGCTGTTTCATAATGGGCCACCCTGTGTTAAATAATATTATTCTTCTGGTAGGCAATCCTATACTTAGCACATTCATGAAAATTAATTAGTTACAGGTACAAAGACCTAAGAGACCCTGTTACACAAATCTCTTAAAACTTGAAATGTGAAAAATCAACCAAAAGTATCTGTTAATAACTTACACACCTCTTTGGAGAAATGAAAGAGCTTTGGTTTACAATCATCTGTAGCATTTGAAATCTGTTTAAGAGTATTGAGGGGAAAAAGAGAAACCAACAGCTATTAAAAGTCAGAATACATCAACAAAAAATTAATTGAATCATTACCAGGCTTTCAAATCAAATTATTTCAAAGCAAAATTCCAAAATACATACAACCACTACTTTTTTATTAACAAGGAAAAAATTATTTGCTTGCCTTTTCTCCCTTTTTAGTTTAAAAAGGCAAACAACAACAAAACAAAAACTATTACCTGGAAGAATTCCTCTGTATGATTTAATGTCAGAGGACAAGGGATGGCCCATTTTTTAATTATTATCTGTAAGAATAATATAATCAGTACTCAGATTATTTCTAATAAAATTCATTGATTTCAAATAGGTCAAAATTATTTTCATTAGTCTAAAACCATGCCAAACAGCTAACAGAAGATTCTTTGCTGGTAAGATTTTCCCCAGTTAGAAGGGGTCATCATTTAACAGTTACCTGTGGTAGGACTATGAGGGATAGGACAGAAGGTGTTTCACATGTGTTTAGTGGGGATCTTTTCCATTAAAGACTGGGGGTATTTCCTGTCAACTTTCAAAACTCCTACAGCATCAGTGTATTTTTTTTTTTAAGTGTGACTCAAAGGGGGAATGTGTTTTGTCAATGGTACAAAAATATGATTATTTGTTTCAGTAGCAGTCAGAGAAATACTAATAGCAGGTTTGGAAAAGGCACAGGGAGAAATATGTAGAGACTTTATGTAAAGGCGGACCTCAGGGATTTCTGATGAATAAGTACTTTCACCCTCCTTACTTTTTCAGATTGGTATTATTTTTGGTGAATGTGGAGAAAGCTGGCTAGAATAAGAGCACATAACTGGGAACTCCAGCTGGTAAAAATAAATTAAAGAAAAAACATTAAGAGAAACCCAGAGGGATGCTATTTCCCAGAAATAATCAATGAAAATGTTTCAGGATTTTACTCTTAATTGTGGCCATCCTGTTCCTGGACCTAAAGTTGTAGCTGTGTCAACATTACCATTGTTGCCGTTGTTTCAGGCACATAATTACTCTGTAAATGTTTGCTCCGGGCTGAATCCCAGCATACAAAGGGGCAAAGGAGAATAAAGGAAGTATTTGTCCTTTGCTGGAGACCAATAAGTAAACACTATTTCTATATGGTATTTATCTAGATTTTGGATCTTAGCAAATTAAATCAATACTTTATACCATGATAAAACAAATCTAAAGAAAATATACACTTTTAGGATTAAGTTAATGAGTGAACTAAAGAGTCACTCTAAATTAAAAATCTCACCAAGGAAAAATAAGAAAGGGAAAAAAATATAAGGATAAACTGGGCTAGCTGCTTTGAGGTAAGTTTTCAATACAAAATAAAACTCGATGATCAATTTACCAACAGGAAAGAACAAAATCAAAAGCATAATCTCACCATTTTTTTTTTTTTCCTGAAAGGTTTTCAAAAAAAGGATGAGGATGAGGTAATGGAAAAGCTGGAGAAGCAAGGTCATTACTGGTCTCTATCTTTTGCCATGTTGACACAGTTCCAAATTTAGTCTCTCACTTTTTCTCCTTACCAGTAGTGGTGCTGTTGGCAGCAAAAGCCATTTATTGAGCATTTGCCATGTACCAGGTATCTTTTTCCCCCTTTTAAAATAGAGATAAACTCATTAGCAGCCTTTAATATTAATATAAGTTCACCTAATTTCTGTGCAAAGATCCACCCCAAACCCAAGCCTGTGTAGTAGAATAGTGTGGCTAGACATGATGTCCTACAAAGCAGCAGAAGAAAACAGAAATGCAAAGAGACCCAACAACAAACAGCAAATATTTATAAGGAGTTCTTGCTTGGGTTGAAGATAACACATGGTAATAAGATAACTCTTGGGGTTAGAACAATGATTACTAAATTAAGTATTAAAAATATCTGTTCAATTGCACAAAAGGCCCTTCTTTCTTCCTGCTCCAAGTCCTTCCCAACTTTCAAGGCTCAGCTTATTTTACCTCCTTCCAAATTCTTCTTTACTCTAGCTCTCAGTGATTCTTCTCTCAACTCTTGTGACTCCTACTTTGAAGCAAATAAATTAGTATTTCATTAGGTAATACCTACGGTGTTTTCTAATAACTTAGTCTTATCTTTCCTACTATGTGGATTGATCTCCCCTACTGGATTGACTAGATTATAGTGACCATGCAAAACTTTCATACACTATCATACCTAACATAGTGCTTAATAGAAGAAAACCATTTAACTCTAAATGCTATTTATTTGACTATTGGTTTACTGAAATACTACTTAAAACACTAATCTGTACTTAAGAGAAAAACTTGAAAAGAGTGGTAATCCATTTGTGTACTAAGATGGACCAAAAACAGGTAGTTCTTTTTTTTTTTTAATGGTAAATCCATTTGGTTTCTGTCATTCCAAGCCATTGCTAAAATGAAATTTATTTTTAAAAATTTTAGAGGGGGAAAAATTTATGTCATATTTAAAAAAAATATGGGTTAATATATATGCATGTATTTTTCCTAACTGCTATTTCAAAACCTAATACTTACTATTGAATCTATAATAAATGTCAATAAAAAAGACCACTAAAAAAATTATAGAGTGCATCTCATTATCCCATTGTAGACCAAATTTAAACTTTTCATAGGTAAAACTCTGAGCAAATGGTTTGTAAAAGCATTACAATAAATACAGAATAAGGGTAGTATTTCTATATGACAGTTACAGCAGAAATCTGTATTGAATTAAAGAGTATTTGTCATGACAGAAATGAAAACTATAGTAGACATATCATATCAATACATTTCACTTACTTCAAACTATTGACTATGAAAACTAAATTATTCTTACCAATGCAAAGAGAAATGTCAATTATCTATATCCTACTGACATAATGAGAACTGTCAATTCTCTATAAGGGAAAAATTCACTGTTACCTACACTGATTATCTTCAATACCTATATATTCATCATTTGCATACACAGGCACTTCTTTTTTTTTTTTTTTAAAAAAGCATTTATTTATTTATTTATTTATCTATCTATCTATTTATTTATTTAATGTGGTGCTGAAGATTGAACCCAGTGCCTCACACGTGCCAAGCAAATGTTCTACCACTGAGCTACAACGCCAGCTCCTATGCAGGGCACTTCTAACTATGCAGAGGCTTCCTAACAATCAACATATGATGAAAATAGTTACTGTTTCTCTCTTCAATATAGAGCATACAAAGTGTATGTTCAATTCATTATTTGTCAGACAATTGTAGGAGGGATGATTTTAACGTTGGTAAATTCAGTAAATGTAAACACTATCAAATACTTTCAGATTTAAGAGTATTCATGGAAAATAATTACTATATACAGTGAAATCAGGGTCATTTCCACTTCATTAAAGTAATTTAATGCTATTTTATCCCTGTGTCTCAGAAGATGGTTTAACCAAAGCTAAAGGCAATGCACCCGAAACTGTTTTGAAATCTGGTTCTATAATATGGTTTAACTATTGATGTGTTGTCTTGCTTATAGCATGACATCTGCCTTCTATTAATAAGTAAATAACAAAGAGAAGTTTAACCAAATTTATGAAGAGATTATTTGGGCATATATATTCTTGGCAAGCTAAATGTTAAATCCTATTTAATGTTTACTATTTAGATACTGACTGTGGAATAAAATGCTATGGAAAGAAAAAAGGGTTTAAAAATTTCACATGAAGATATTATCTTTATAAAAATGTTTAAGATCTGCTTTAGAATAATAAAAAAGGAAACAAGAAATTTAAATTCTATTTTATCTTTATATTATTTTATAACTATCAAAATAAGTTAAATTTAACATCAGATATTTTCCTTTTATAATAAAAGTGACTAGTTTAAAATAAGAAAGAATATATCCTACATATAAAGAGTAATATTTATTCCCAGTACTATTTTCATAAGAACTTATTTATACTGAATAACCAGGGTAGAGAGGAAAAAATTCAAGCAACCTGGTTCTTATTAGATATCCTTGGTAAAGTCCTAGAAACTCTTGTTTCATCAATCAAACAAAATTTCAAAATTAAGATGACTAGTACCAAACTGACTTTACAGATTAGAGCCGACTGTTTCTTTACACAGTGTTGTACATAAATAAACATATACACCTACACAAAGAATTCTATTCCATCTAGAGTTTTAACAAAATTGGTGTGCTCTTCTCTCTAGTTAACAGTAGGTGATACAGAATTTGAGATTCTACTCTAGCTAAGCTTCTTTAGAATGAATGCAACGAAGGAGATAATTTTGTGAAAATTATTAAATTCTTTTGTGAACAAAACTACTTTTAACAACATACTAAATGGAATGGGCTAACTTCCCAGCACAAAACAGACTTAAAAGAAAAAAAAAAATCATTAACATGAGTCCAATTTTAGGGAGGAGATAAGCAATGCATTATATTTTAAACTTACCACAAGAGCAAAGAACGCCATAAAGAAAAATGATAAACTACTTGTGTAGCCAAGAAAGCCTGTAAAATAACAGTAAAATAAAAAGCAATTTATAAGGAAAGTGATCCTAAACGTACAGCTAAAGCTATACATCTTGGGCATGTTTTCTATTATAGTGCTTGGTATCTGGGGCTTAAGGCTCAGAATAACAACATTCCAACTATCTGTCACAGATCATTTATGTAGCTCTGTACAGCAGAATTGGAACTGGCTTACCACTAATGGTACACTGTAAGGAAAGGCTGCTCTTTAATGTTCCGCTGTAAAGATTTTATTTTAGTGGGGCAGACAAAATACTACTGCAAACCAAGTAAAAGGTTAACTAGGCAGGGTTGAAGGCTGAACAACCTAAAATAAGGCCAAGTTTAAACTATTCACCACCACCACCTTTCTGCTAAAAATATGGTACTATGAAATTTAAAAGCCTCTTAATATTTCTCTCTCTCTTCTAAACAAATTATGTACTCTTCCATAAAGACTTACCTATTTTGGGAAGAAGAGCAAGAGGGAACACTATGCCAACACAAATAATTATTAGTAGTGTTTGTCCATCCAGATACCACGACCTATTAGGGAAAAAATTCTGTTTTAGCCACAGAACTCCAGTGTTTGTTCTTAGATGTGTGTGCACGTACTCATGTATTACAACCATCACAAAAGGCCTACTTCCTTTTGTTAAAATGTTCTTATGGGATCTTATTATTCTTATTAATGAATTTACATTTAGGTAATATACAAAAATAATTTTTAATTACCAAAATAACATTCCACTGAATATTCTGTGATGAAACTAAATATTTGGTATATAGAATTTTCTCCTGTTTCATAACAGTATTGCATTCAACAGTTCTCATGCAGGCAGAATGTTTTCTGTTTTAGATGATTATCTTAGAATAGAATGCCATTATAAAAATGCTACCGGTCTTCAACCACCAAAATTATAACTGCTTAAAAATAAGATAATAGGGCTGGGGTTGTAGCTCAATGGTAGAGTGCTTGCCTTGCATGCGTGAGGCCCTCGGTTTGATCCTCAGCATCACATAAAAATAAATAAATAAAAATAAATAAAGATATTAAAAAATAAATAAAATACAATCCTTAAAAAAATTAAGATAATAGTCAATGTTAGTGAGAAGGGATGAGGTGTGCAAAAACCTGGTAAAAGTATAAACTACATAAATTACCTTTATGGAATGAAAATTTGCATAGTTAATGAGAGCTTTCAAATAATTGAACCCTTTACCACTTAAAAAGACTATTAAAAATAAAGAAGCAATCAGAACAAAGATTTTTGTACAAGTTTATTGAAAATATTTAAAATGGTAAAAACTGGAAACAAACATCTAACACCACTACAATTCTGAAATAACAATATGTTGAATATTCACTAAACATAATATGTGTATATATATATGTGTGTGTGTGTGTATAGCATGATACTATTTTGAAAAAAAATATGGATGCATTAAAAATTGAAAGGAAGTATAGTGTATTGTTAGCCATTTTCTCTTGATGGTAGAAAAATGGGTAATTTTTCTTCTTTGTAGTTTTCTATATTTTTCCAAAGTTTCAGGATAGGGAATGACCTACCAGCTCAGAAAATATTACAATCTACATATAAAGATGTTAGAATAATGAGAGGGAAAAAAGATCAGTTAGTGTGATTATGTATTTGTTCATTAAAAACAAAAATCCAGCACAGCAAATCAACAATAAAAACTGGATGTTCATTTTTAAAATGCCAAAAGGATACACTTAAAATACCCAAAGTAGATATTTCTATGTGGTAGCAATATGAGCAATATTTATTTTCTTCTTGTTTGCATGTGTGTGTGTATGTATGTGTTCTCTCTCTCTCTCTCTCTCTCTCTCTCTCTCTCTCTCTCTATATATATATATATATATATATATATATTTTTTTTTTTTTTTTTTACAATATAAAATTCATGTATAGAAATTTTTAAAACTTAATTTCCCAAGACCTTAACAGATTTGTATGTAAAGGACAATGAAAGATAGGCAGGGGTTGTGGCTCAGTGGTAGAGCGCTTGCCTAGCACCTGCGAGGCCCTGGGTTCGACCCTCAGCACCACATATAAATAAATAAAATAAAGGTATTGTGTCCAACTAGAACTAAAAAATAATATAACTAGTGAATATATATGAAGAAAAATCTAATCACTGGCTTTAATTAAAGAAATAATCACTTTGTTAAAATTAAACTAGTACAATGATTAAAAGATAATATTGAAGGATGTATGTATGATGTATGTCCATCATACATGCTACTGATCTTGTCAATTAGTAGTCTCCTCTCAAAAACAATTGTCAATATGTAGCAAATACAATAAAAATGTAGTGGTAATCTATTCTAAGATAACCATCTAACCGCAGAAACAATTCCACTTGCAAGAGAGTTGTTGAATGCAACACTGTTATAATATTAAGAAACAGGAGAAAATTCTATATACTCAACATTTAGGTTTATAACAGTATATTTAATGCTTTAAAAAATCTAGTAAAATGGAAAATGCTAATGATATAAATACAAACTATATGATTATTAACTATAAAGAGCTGGGAGAATTCAAAGAAAATAGAAGATTAGAAATTAGGTAGTAATAATATTATATATAATTTATCAATGTATACTTTTCTAAATTTTCTGTAATGAAGCATAACATACCCAAACACATGCACAACAGTAATAAAATAAAATCCATGCTAAAATGGGAGCTGGGTGTATCAAAGGGCAACAGGGATTTTTTCAAATCATTTAGTAGGTGATCTTAGAATTCACTTTGCAATAATGCATCATCTTTCACTCTCAAAAGGTAGCCAAAGTCTTCCACTCTCATTTTAAATTAAGAAAGTGTTTTCTTCTACCTGGGTTTCAACCTCTGGCTTCTAATATGGACATTATGATTCAGTGCACATCCTTCACATCTTTGTTTATGAGGAAGTCCTCCCTCTCCACAGTACTTTGAATCAGTCCTATTGGGTGCCACCAACTTCCTCTTTGATCATACTTTTTCCTTCCCTACCTACCCTAATTTGTGTCCTTAGGACATGCATGTGCCAGAAGATATAACCTATGCACAAGTATTTTTAGTAGTCACATACCTGAACCTGTGCTTGCTACATGTGCAAGTGCCCCTCAATCCTTTGTATGCAGGAAGTACAAAGAAAATACACATATTAACAATATGAAATGAAAAAAAAATATGAAATGATACTCAACATATCTCTTTTCTAGTCACTCTTAAAATTTAAGACCCAAATTGGAACTTCAAAATCTCTCTCACTGAGGAACACCTGGCAACTAAATTTCTGAAAGTGGCAAACAGCCCAAGGCTCTATATCAGACTCAGACAGTTGCAGTGACAGGAGAAAAAAAAAAATGCCCAAAGGAGCACTGGTGCAGACTCCATCTGTCAGTTCTGCTGTCCCTGATAGGTAACAATACTGCATTGTATATTTAAATGTCTGTCAAGAGGTATATTTCATATGTCAAGTGTTCTTACCATAATAAAACAAAAAATCATTATAAACCAATCGGACTCTTCAAAAATAAAAACAAAACAAAATGACATGAAGGAAGAATTGTACAAAAGCGAGTATGCTAATCCCTAGACTAGGACTCTTTTACATAAGATAAAAGAAGCACTTTGAAATCCTGAACAAGAGTTACTTTATATTATTTCAGATCACAATTCATGTATGTCCATAAAAGTCACATTACTGACCAAAGCACTGAACTGTGGGTCTGAAGATAACTTTACCTCCTCCCAACAGTAACTCAGAATTAGAGTTATGGAATGTCAGAGCTTGAAAAAAACTTAAGAGATCATCTGGTTCAGCAGCTTCATTATGTCTGTGAAACCAGCAACTGGATGATGATGATTTTGAGAGTAGCAACGGAAATAAATATTCTCTAGTCTTCAAAAATTATGGTACTTTTCAGATACTACATCATTTATTTCAAGATCATGCTTTTCACAGGACTGAACTTTAAATTCTCTATGAGAAAAGGATTTTATTGTAAACATAATTTTTCTATCCCTGGCTTGGCTATTGGTTATCATTAATCATTTCTTATCCTTATTAATTTATGTAAATAAAGGCAATTGTAAAGAGAGTGCTTTCTTTAACATTTACTCATTAGAAATAAAGGCAATATAGTGATATAACACAGTAAAGTTAGTTTAGATTTCAAGTATAGGTCATAGTCAATTGTCTCAGCCTGAAAAATATAAACCAATAAAATTTCAAAAAGTACATATTAAATATTTTTTTCATAAACCAAGATTTTAGAAAAATATATTAATCTATCTAACAGAACTCCTGTTTTCCTACTATGATCTAAATACACATTCTCTTTAAGCCAAAAGAATTAGAGTAAAAAGTTTTATACTTCCTAGAAAACTTGTTTGATCTGTTGATTTAATCCTGTATGATAAAAATGTTACAAGTATGAAATATAGAGTATAAATCCTTAGCTGTATTGTAAATGCTTTGGCATGCAGATGTTTTTTCCATTTTTTAATGAAAACCAGATTTATTTATAAGTTGCTTTAATTTCATTCTCGAATGGAATGGAACAAGAGTATCGTATGTTCTGAATTAGGATCTTACTCACATCCCATATCAATTATGTAACTCAAATGCAAGACAACTTAATTGTGTCAATCATATTCCCCTGACAAGATCATTAAATGTTAATAGAGAGCTTCCAACTTTTAACAGCCATAGATTTAAAGAATATAAGTTATTCTAAAAAAAAGATATATCATGAAAGTTCAGTGTAAGTATTTAGAGACCCTTATTGATACACAAAATACATGTATGAAGATGTGAATTTGGTGTCAACATGTCTTGTATATAGAGATATGATAAATTGTGGTATAAAGGTGTATTAAGAATTGAAAGGCAATAATAATAATTATAATAATAAGAGATCTCATGTAAAAAATTTTTAAAAAGTATTTATAGCTTCTGATTTTTTTTTAGAGAGAGAGAGAGAGAGAGAGAGAGAGAGAGAATTTTAATTTTTTTTTTTTTTTTAAGTTTTCGGCGGATACAACATCTTTGTCTGTATGTGGTGCTGAGGATCGAACTTGGGCCGCACGCATGCCAGGCAAGCGCACTACCGCTTGAGCCACATCCCCAGCCCCATAGCTTCTGATTTTTAATAGTAATTTTTGAAATTAGAATATAATGAGTATAAAATTCTGTATAAAGGTTTATGTCACAAGGTTATGCCAAGCCCACAGATAACCCAGAAATAAGTATGCCTGAAAGATCTTCATTGGAATTTATAGTAAGTCAAACCCTAAAATAAAATCCTATCAATATCATATTGACCTCATAGAAAAAAATACTGCTATTTAACTCTATCTAGAAATAAACTGCCCTAAAAGATAATAAAGTCGACTATAATACATTTGCTTAAACTATTTTTACAACATTAACCTTTGAAAATTTTGGTGCCTTTTAACCAATTAATATAGTCACTTATTAAGTGTTTCAAGACTTTGAAATTCAAAATAAGTGAATATTTATTATGGTGAAAACAACATGAGGTCATTATGTGCAATTTTAAACATAAAAGAGATGATGCAAACTAGCCTCAATATTTTGAAGTACACATTTTTTGAAAAACCTGTTTCTGACACAAATATAACATTTTAACTAATTTTTTACTAATATGAGTGAGGAGAAATAAATTTTAATTTTTAAAACAAACCAGAAAAAAACCAATAATGTAAATAGCAATTAATTTAAAATGAAGTTGATAAAAGGATCAGTTTAGAGATAGAAGACCTAAGTTTCAACTAGTTCTGTCACATAGTACTTTGTTTCTAAAACTACATTTCTCTTTCCATAAAGACGTATGACAATAAAAAATATAAATAGAAGTCACCAAATTCAGGACCGAAAAAAAAAAAGGAAAACACATATGACAGACAACTATTAGGATTAACATAGATTAATGATACATTCAAATTTGACTGAGCTTCCTGGCAGTTTGAGCAAAAAAAGAAAGAACATCTTCAATACAGTTGCTATCAATGAAATTTCTTAATTCTCCACATTTACGCTATATTATACGCTTAAAGGCATGTATATGTACAATATCTTATTTCACAATAATTTTTGTTAAGGCAATATTGGTAACCCAATGATACCAGGTAAAGAAATCTAAGGCTCAAAGTTAAGTTAAATGGTCAAAAGTAGTTAAATGCCTGAGGTTATTAATATGAAATGAATACAACATGCTTCATTCCTCTTGGTTGAGCATTCTTCATTCTACTTCATGTTGCCTTGAATTCTTAGCTTTATATTATCAAATAAATTTCTCACATAGAATTTGAATATTGGAAGCTATCCTCAGTATTCTTACAAGCAAATACAAAAGTGAATTTCAAATAACTATTTCTTATTTAAATCAGTTATCAAACTAAGCATAAAATCAAAATGTAATTATATAAAGCTGAAGATAAATCAAGGTCACTGTATCAGATGTGACAATGAATGTATAAACCTCATAAACTATAAAGTACTCTAGAAGGACACTATCTTCTTATGATGAGAAAACATTAAGGGTTTTTATGACCTTTTTTCAACCACTTTTTCTTGATGATTCCTATTCAGATCTAAAGCAAAAACACCCTCCTTACCAATATGTATCTTCATTTGTCTAAGTAGAATTCCTTAATGGAAACTATGTTGTCAAAGGTAAAAAATAAATTTTGAAAACATTCCCTGCAATTACTGGGGCAAAACAACCAAAAAGGGCTGGGGATGTGGCTCAAGCGGTAGCATGCTCATCTGGCATGTGTGCGGCCAGGGTTCAATCCTTAGCACCATATACAAAACAAACAAACATGTTGTATCCGCCGAAAACTAAAAAATAAATATTAAAAAACAAAACAAAACAAAAAAACAACCAAATATATAAACCTAAAAGCTGGCTGAGTTTTATGTAGTGATTTGAAAACTGTATAAAATAACTTGACAATGAAAAGAATTTATTCTGTCTTTTCAAGTTCATTTTTCAAAAAAAAATCTTGTTCTATATAAGGAAAGGGAAAGAATAATTAATTTTGTTTTTTTTCCCCATAAAAAAAGAGATACATCAATATAGTCTATAGGACTCAGACATTTTTAAATAAAGGAGAAAGTATATTGTGTTTTGGTATTACTTGAATTAATGTCAAAAAACAGGAAATGAAACAAGTCCTTATAAATAATTTTTTAATCATGCTGTATAATAGAAATCTCACACAGATGTTTGTAACTTCACATTCTTTGTTACTGTGATTTGTTGAGAAGTGACAGCAGAATTTTTCACTTTTTCGTGTTTAAGACCTTTATTATCAGTACTTTTAATCTCCTCCCTGCCCTCACCCCAATCTTTCATATCCTCAGAAATTTATCCTTCACTCTTCTTCAAGAGTTCTCTCTGACCTGTCTTGTCCTCTCTCACACCCTGAAGGAATGCAAGGGCTTATTTGGTGCTTCACCAAATACACCACCGAGCTTTGTACGCAGTGCGTAATCACAAAAATATATGCAGAGTGTTTTCTCCTTTATTACTATCTACCCCATCTAATCTGCAAATGTCTAAATGACAAGGAATACATTTGTTTCACTTGCCACTACAGCTTAATAAATATTTATTGAATTAATAAATGAATGGATACAATGCGAAATATTTTTCTTACCCACTATAGTCTCCGGTCAAAAATTCTGAAATAGCAGCAGGAAGCTCTGTTTTAATAATTAAAAGATAAGATGACATAGCTGCAAAAAAAAAAAAAATTCTATTAAAATTCCATAATTTTTAACCATTTAAAGAGTAATCTCTCCAGGAACACAGATGTCCATTAGAGATGGAATAACATATGAAAGACTACTTCATAAGGTACCACCCCAAAGACATATATACCAGGAACAGAGATAAGTAATTTTGTAGAGAAGAATAATTGGGTAAGTACATTAAGTATCCTTTGTTTATATTTCAAATCTAGAGCAAAAAATTTAGATAAAAGGGTCTTGATTATAGACCACTTTATAAACAAAATTTTGTTTGAAGTTTTGCAAAAACTCTCTTACACGTTATTTCCCATCTAAGGCATCAGAGGTTAGTTTAGTAACTGACATAGAAACAGAAGTTTAACAAGTAGGCCAATAACTTTGATTATTTTTCCTTTGTTACTAGGGAGAAACACCATTCCAGCAAGTCTCGTTCCCTCTCTCACTTGCTCTTCCTCTATTTGCTACCCACCCCCACACTATGGACACAAGTTATTATAAGGCAAATATAGAACAATCAATTATATTCAAAATTGTCCTCTGAAACAGATTAGAAAGATCCATTAGAAAGCATTACGTAAACTGAAGTTATAGAATTTCCAATTTTTACTCCACTTTTACTCATCTGCATTATGTAATCAGAACCTGAAGCTAGTAATAGTTCTCACATTTTATCTGACAGGATCCAAGAAATAACTAGTTTTTATATACTTTAATAATTATGTTATTGCTGATATAGCCATAAAAACAAATTCTATGAACCTTCCATTATTAACATGGCTATAGAATACAGAACTCATTTATCTACAAATTCTTAAGTTTAAGCTTAAATAATTAAGTATAAAAAATGCAGTTGATTTGGAGTCAGAACCTCAGTTTAACAGAGCAAGAATCTCTCTTCCCTCAGAGATTAAGAATATGTTTTTAAAAAAATAGCTAATGAGGAAATGTTCATGAAGAAGAAAGAGTGTACTCTGTGTGCACATTAATTTTATTACTTATTTAGATTTCAGGAAACATTTCACTTTCTCCTTGGACCTATAAAAACCAAGAACACAAATGAATGCCAAGTCTGAATGATAAAAATCATTTGATGAGAAGCTTCAATAGTTTAAGAAGAATGTGCATTTCTCAATTAATCTATTAGAAAACTAGCTGAATTTCTCCATGATTACAATGCCATGCGACCACTTTAACTTTAAAAAAGGGACTCCCATTAGTTTGTATGTGAATTTGTATGAAGATAGACTATCACTCACATTTTTTAAAGTAAAATAACATACATCTATGGCAAAGTAAAATTTAGAATGGTTAAATAAATAATCACTTCTTTATAATAAAAATATGCATATACATATTTTTCAGTGCATGGGTGTTTCTTTTTCCCCAGAAGAAATGCAGCTGATGATTAAAACCTGCTAAGATGTTTCTTCAAACTCTTTTACTTTAGGGTACTACAACTGATTAGATGTGAAAACGTGTTCTATGTTATTCATATTCTCATAATGAAAAATGTCTTCAATTCAGTACAGAACAGAAGCAAGGTTTATATCAACCTCCTCCACTAAAGGATTTGGAGTCTCTACCATATTTTATCTATTCCAAAGAACTATACACATGTGGTGCAATGATAAAAATCATGAGTTGATTTTTTCCAAAACTATCCTAAAACTAGAGAGAGAGGAAGAGAGAGAAAGAGACAGATATTCAAACAAGGAATGCAATGCAGACTTCCAACACAATGTAATTTATGATTTGCCCATCAGTCTTTCTTGCTTGGATTAATCCAACACCACATGCATTTCTAAAGTTTCAGACATTCATCTCTTTCAGTAATTTTCTATTATTTCTTTTGGATCTTTCATTGTAAAAAGCTTCAATGAATATGAGATCAGATTTCTTTCTAATATACAATCTGTCATTCTTTCCAGAATTTCTATTAGCCCCTGGCTAATCATTTGATCACTTTTATCCTCTCTTGTAGCCTTAACTCTTTGGCTTTCAAATGGGAGTCCTGTTTCATTAGATTCCAGTCTGAAGAATCATGTATATTTTAAGAAATATGAACTCACCAAACACATGTTTCTCTCTCTCTCTTAAAAAAAAAAAAAGACTTCAGCTTACAAGACACGAATATAGTAAAACACGCAAACTACTGCTTCTTTCTTAGAGAATGCTGGCATATGTTTTAAAAACTACAAAACCACAGAGCTTACCATGGGGGGAAAACCCCTACTGATTAAGCAAGTAAAACAAAGAAAGACACTACTCTATTCACTATCAAAATTATTTTTTCTTAACCACAAATAAACTTTCATGCAAGGACTAGTACCTTAACATATTATATTACATATAATACAGAGAAGAAACAAAAAAGGTTACCAAATGCACATAAGGTTAGGAAATACATCTTAACTGCATCCACATAAAAAGAACAATCTGTTCAATAAAATGAGCTGGAAAAGTTTCAGAGATATAATATCAATTGGAAAGTTCATATATCCATTGTTTTTAACCAAAAGGTTCACCAGGTCTAATAGCTGGTTGCCATATCTTTTGTCTCATGTCTTTTATTAATAGCATAAGGAAATGTTTAAAGACTTATCTTAGAGACAGGTCATAAGCAAGAATTTGTAAATGATTATTGCTGACATCAATACACAGTGTAGACTCCCTAGTACAAGACACAACATGTTGTAGTCCAAATTAATAGCTGTAACAGGGTCATCCATAAGCACCACAGTTATGGTTAAGTAGTTCTGAACTCCATATCACCAAAGCCAGTATTAGTGCTAGAAGACATACCTTGATGACAGTTACTCAGCCATTACAAATCACTTAGTTTCACCACATTAACTAAATAGATATCTTTTGTCTTTCATTTTAAACATAACTAATAGAACTCATTTCATAGAAACTGCCCTGAGAAGGAAATTTAAAAATCTGTCAACTAATCAAAACACAGAAATTGAAAGCATTCTTTAAAAATCATGTGGAGAAACAACTGCTACATTAAAAAAGGACTAAAATAGGGTAAAATTAGATTAGGCTATAGTAAGTAGTAAGGTATTAATATTGGTTGACTTAATCATAAAAAGAAACACATGAGCTGAGCCATGGAAGGTTGAGGGAAGAGATGCAGGAAAAAAGTGGAAGGGGCTCAGCAGGGACATCCAAGAGAACAGCCAAACTTTTTGAATTCTGGATGCCTAGTAAATGCCTGGCAGTATTCTAAATGATACAGAAGTTGCTTCTTCATTAACTTTCACACATTCCTGAGAAGTAGATATTATTTATTTCACAGATAAAGATATAAAAGTACAAAAAAGCAATAATATTTAAGCTAGTGATAGCTGGTGTCTCAAGTTTCTTGGCTTGAGAAACTTGCTTAGTATGATATGAGCAAGTGCAGGAGAAAAGTGAAGCAATCAACCAAAGTACAGCAAAAATGAAGAAAGTCTATCAAAAGGACCATTCTCCAGAATTCCTTTTGTATTCTTTTCATTAGCACTTAAACAACAAACTGCTGAGTTTAATAGTGGTTCAAAGAAAATAAAGAATCTATAATGAATGACATTAGTCAGAAGCTTTATCTACACTATAATTTTCATTTCACCTTGAGATGTATTTTCAATTTTGTAACTGGTTTGGCAAAGTGATTAGTTCAAAATTCACTGTTTCATCACAGGACTTTATTGCATTTACCACCACGAGCGGACTGTGTTCACAGCTATGATTATAGTTCTGAAATTTCCTAATCTCATATATTTGAGATTTAATACTGCTTGGAAATCTAAAAAAATCAAAACAAAAATCAATCCCTCCGACCCCAAACTCCATACTCTTAGAGACTATTTTTTCACCAGCACTCTGAAAATGCTTTTCAATTTGTCACTAGTTAAACATACAACCTTAAGAAAGGAAAGACTTACTGAGCTTGGACCTAAGAAATCATTAGTTTACAAAGATAATTATTCATTTTGTTAAACAGTTAAAATACATGTGTGAAGAAAGGATTACTTACAGCTGTTTTAAAAATAGAATTATGTTTTCAGCACTTGGGGGGAGTTCAGCAACTTCTTACAAGGATTAGTCAGTCAGCCCTAAACAAACAGATGTACTATGGGAGGAAATAATAAGTTTGCCTTTCCATTTACAAGACATCATTTTATTTCAAAGTTGTTTTTAGTCATGGATAATAATGGGTTTATTCAACATGTCTTATTAACCTGGTGCTTCCACTAAATGTAGAAATGCCACTGAAATTCTATCCTCACTTAAACCATATACAATCTCTCTGTTTTTAAAATTTTTTTTAATAAATACGAAAACAATGTCATTTCCCTAATTTGCGCAAAATATAAATCAAAATATATGATGGAAAGTATTCCTCCACAACCTTAAAAAATACTTTGCTTTATCATGTATCAAGACCTTAAATTTAAATAGAAAGTGATCAGAAAATCTACTATTTTGAAAATCTCATAAACTTCAAAAGAAACCATTACTTGGGCTGAGATTGTGGCTCAGTGGTGGAGCGCTTGCCTAGCACAGGCTGGGTGGGACCCGGGTTCGATTCTCAGCACCACATAAAAATAAAGGCATTGTGTTGTGTCCATGTACATCTAAAAAATAAATGTTTTTTTTTTTTTTTTAAAGAAACCATTACTAAGAAATACACTGTTTTGTAAGCCTCTTTAAAATAACATGTTATTAGTATATTTTGTCAAAGGAAGTGATTTCGAAAAAGACTTTCCTCCCGAATTTCCTGTACTTCTATTCTGAGTCAGTGTTTTCTAGAATTTTGCACAATTCTGCCCCAGCTGACCCAAAGTTGCAGTTTGACTACAGATAAACTGACCAGCAGATGGCGATGTAACAGCATGCCCAGTCCCAATTTCCCAAAGGACAATAGGAATTGAAATCTGACAAAACATCTGACTCTTACTACTTTGACTATACTCCACCCTCCCCCTCGGCCCCACCAAGAATAGAGAAAGAAAGTAAATTCAACTTGTTTAATATTAAATTTTAAATATGTCAAATACTGAGAATTTGAGATTTTTTTTATAGTTCTCAACTTAAAATGATTTTATTTATACTTTCTTGTTTATAAGATTTAGAAATTGTATTAAATGAGTATATAAAGGATTGGTGGGTTTCTTTTAAACCATGGATTCCCAAACTGATGGGGCTAATCAAATCTGCTAGAGTAAAGTTTGTGTGTTCTGTGCCAGAATAGAAAATCTGGGTCATTCTAAGCAATTTCAGGAGATTTCAGTAAGACTACTGTTTAGGATTCTCTAATACATAACAACAATAAAATATTTAATCTCCTTTGAGAAACTGAGGCTTTAAAGAACTAGGAAAAGAATATGCTGTCTCTGGTAGTCCTTCATATTTATAAAAACAAAATGAGTAGTTTAACATTTTCCCAGGAGCCACTCAAACTTCCATGTTCTGAGTTGGGCAAAATAAGAAATAAGAAATAACATAAATTGACTTCACCTTTATCATGTACCTGTAAGAATTAATAAGACTTTCTCTGGCTTAACTATAATGAAATGGGGTTTACTGTTTCATTTCTAGTGATCTTTTAGTCTACTAAATAGTCTTTCTCATGAGTTAAATTGAATATGAAAGTAAATACTTACCTTAATTTTTAGGAAAAGAATCAATGCAACAGAGTAAAAGAAACTATCTTGAAACTACCTACACTTATTTTCTGCTACAATTCTTAATCATTTTATGGTTAGCTAATCAAATTCAAACTCTCTAAATCAGGATTCTCTTGCCTAACAACAGCATTCAATATTAAAATTTCCAGACACCTCTTTTCTGACTCTGTCCTGGCAGCAATGGCTCTCAGCAAATGCTACTCCAGTTTCTGCAAAAACAGGCTGCAGAGGGTTACCTCTGGAAATGGCCTACTTCAGGGCCCTAATTTGTTACTGTTGAGAGGAGATCAGGAATCACTGTTAAGTAATATTTTACCATACGGGTCTTCATTTTCCAAAGGCAAAGCTTCTTATAACCTTAAAATAAGGGCTCTAAATTTAATGAGTTGCATTTTTTTTCCATTGTAAAATTTAAAGATTATTGACAACAGTTGATTTTTTTCAATCAATTTGTCAGGTCTCATAAGGGCCCTGTGACTAATACTTGGTGCCTGATTGGTCTTGGGGGATTGAGATTTTTCTGTGAAGCTCTGACAGTCGATTCTTTCTGAAAGAAACTATATGCTCACTTATATACTCTGTGGTCTTTTCTTCCGGGTCAATCAATCATTTCACTTTTTCCTCTAAGGGATACTAAGCTGGATCACTAGCTTTCCCCTCTCTCTCTTTGTCTTTTATTTCTTGCTTTCTTCTTATAATAAATACTACTTACTGAATGCCAACTATGTACTAGTAGTTAGGATATAAATAAATTAGTAAATTACTTTTATTCCTGAAATATGGAAATAGAGGGAATAACTGGGCCTTTGCTAAAAAATCATTGCAACAAAGATTGACGAAGAGCAATTTATGATGATTTTTGCCTTTAAAGGCCTGTCTGTTCCATAATTTTTTTCATAAATTCACCAAGGGCATCATATACTAAGAAAAATAAGAAACATTTAAATGTTACAAAGGATAAGAGTTAGGAAGCATTAATCTAAGATATTATCACTTAATTAAAAATAAAGATGCCTCCTCATTGACTGTTCCTGCATTAAAATGTTAATGCCTGAATTAATATGCCTCCCAGTGCCAAATTAGAATCCCAATGTTTATAAGAAGGGATTCTAAGCTCCATACTTTTCACCCCCAATAATTTAACCAAGAGAAGAGTGAATGAGTTCCTTCAGACACACACCTATCCAATGGCAGAGACTGGAGTAGACAGAATTCAAGGTACTTCACTTTTAACCCAGTGCTCTGCACATAAGAGTAAGCTTCAGATTCCATTATAATAAAGGAATATTGCATATCTGTCTAAAAAAAAGAAAACTCTGTGAAAATGTTTTTGATTATTATTCAGTGGGCTTTCAATAAATAAACTTAAATGATGTGAAGAAAATAATGAGGTTCATCCTAGAAACTAAATAATGCCAGGCGTGATGGCACAGGCCTGTAATCCCAGAGGCTTGGGAGGCCAAAGCAGGAGGATCATGAATTCAAAGCCAGCCTCAGCAAAAGCAAGGTGCTAAGCAACTCAGTGAGACCCTGTCTCCAAATAAAATACAAAATAGAGCTGGGGGTGTGGCTCAGTGGTCAAGTGCCTCTGAGTTCAATTCCCGGTACCACCACCTCCTCTCCCCACAAAATTACAACTGCTTCTAAATTTTTTTCAAAAAATTCTAAAATAAGCAAATCAACTAACTTGGAGTTTGGAAAACTGATGATTTATATACCATCAAATTCAAGATTTTGAATTTGAACATTCTGTCAATTGACCAAGCCAGTTCTGTTTGAATGTCTTCAGGAATAAGAACACCTTAAAGGAGTATAGGTCAACCCTATTATCACACAGTTTAATTATAAGGGTATTTGCTATGGTCTGAATGCTTTCTATAAAGCTTATGTTTTAAAAACTTAATCCCCAATATAATAGTGTTGGGAGGTGGGGTCGAATGAGAGGTGTTTAGGTCAGAAAGATTCCATTCTCATGAATGATTTAGGTACATTGTAAAAGGGCTTAAGCCTGCAAGTTTGATGTACCTCACCATATGATACCTTCACCTAGCAATAGGGTCCTCACCAGATGTGGCCCTTCAATCTTGGACTTCACAGCCTCCAAAGCCAAAAAAGTTTCTGTTCACTTTAAATTACCCAGTCTGAGATATTCTGCTAAAGGAACACCAAACAGACTAAGACAGTATTCTAGATGAAGAAACCAAATCAACTACTCTGTAGATGTCTATCTATTAGAACCAGTTTTGCCCTCTCTTTTTCATTATTTCATTTTAGCCTTTCAAATATGTGAAGCTAGTGATAGATGTAACATTCCCCTTTTTTCTTCTTGATAAATATATTCAAAATATTAGAAAGTACTTGGAGATAGCTCATACAAATCATTTTGGCTCCATTCAGTTCAAGAAAGGTTTATCAGGTTCCAGTATTGTGCTGGTTGCTGAGAGAAGAAAGAGAAAATGATACATAATCCTTGCCTTGGAGGAGATTACGTGAGGGAGAGAAGCATATTTGGAGATGTCAATCTAATAATAGCAAGTGCCAAATTAAAGTCATGTCTAAACAAGATTATGAAACAAGAAAGAGACCAGCTGGAATACACAGAAAGATATAAAATGGGCATTGTGGCAAGGTCATGAATTTGGAACCAAATTCCTAAACCGAAAATTCTACATAATTTGTTAAATAATGATTCAACCTAATCTAAACTGCCCCTATAAAAATTCCTAAAGAAAGAGACGAGTTTTCTTGATTTCTAGAGTGAAGTATAAAGTAGTGTGTGTTAGAAGAAGATAATTTGGTATGACATCTAAGAAAGCATTCTTCTCACTATTTTTTTTTCATGAAATTCAAAGAATTAAATCATTCAGATTCAGGATTCAAAAACAATAGAAAACACAATTCATTAATAGAATGTTAATTTTTTCTTGACTAAGAAATTCATGAAAATATAACTTGGTTGAACAATATTTAATGTGAAATAACTCAGATCTCTTCAATTAAACTTTACTAAGCTGTCATCTTAAAATATTTTAAACTGTTACTTATAAAGGGTAAGATTAAATTCATTTGAGCCCAGCACAGTGACCCATGCCTATAACCCCAGCAACTCGGGAGGCTGAGGCAGGAGGATTGCAAATTCAAACCCAGCCTTGGCAAATTAGTGAGGCCCTAAGTAACTCAGTGAGACCATGTCTCTAAATAAAATACAAAAAAGGGCTGGGGATGTGGCTCAGTGATCGAGCACCACTGGATTCACTCCCTAGTACCACACACACAAAAAAAAACCCCCAAACCAAAACAACAACAACAACAACAAAAACCCACACAAAAACAAACTTCCTTTGACCATACAATCTTGTATAAGATTCAAATCCATGTCAACCTTCCCTATGAATTGTCTTTTTACATTAATGACATTTATTTAGCATTCCAGTCAATGATAAAAGAAAATTAAGACACTGTTCAGCTCTCTATACAACCTCATTCCGACATACATACATGACTCCTATATTTTGAATTTAAATGTTTAATACATTCAGTCAACTATCTATAATTAATAGTAATTTTTATTTCTACATAGTTCTCAAAATTGGAATCATTTATAGAATCAGTTTTAATAGAAATTAAAGATAAATGTGAGAATGCTTCTGATTTGTTTCAAATTTATTTCTTAAACCACTTGATCATTTTTAATTTCTTAATTACAATGGGACAACTGATTGTTCACAGCTCAGAGAACACCAGTCACTATAAAGTACTGCCTGCGAATGGGGGTGATTATGAGAGGATAAAAGTGAGGGGAAATATTTTGGAATTGTCTGGAAAGTTTTTCCAAAGTGTATCCCATCACTATCACAACCACAGAAAGCCAATGTTTTAGAGATGTGTCACAGACTTTATAAGAAGAATGCAATCAAGGTTTAGCCAGAACTGAAGTTAGAAGCCTTGTGACAAGCACTGCTAAAAAGGATTCTCATTAGGCCAATGCTCAGGGCTTCCGTAGATACTTCCCTCTACACATCACTTTCCCAGTTAGATGTATAGTGAGGCAAGCACCCAAAGAGAGACAATTATTTCTATCACTTATGTGCAATAAGTGGTACACTTTTAATTGCTTACCTCCAATATTCTGAATTATTATGGTGCCTGCCACCACCACCTATAAAAGAAAAAAAATGTATTCAGAAGATAAAAGGGGAAACTATGTAAAAGAATTAGTATTTTATTAAAATCCAAAAACTAATACTATAAAATAGATGCAGAAGTCATGATAATGAGAAACAAGAATGAATAAATTGACAGTTATTTGTAATACAAAAAATTAATAAAAATTACACAAAAAGGCTTTCTTTAATAGTTCCACAATTACCATAAAAATGTTTTGCAATTTTTTGGCAGTCATTTCTGAATAGTTAGACTTGTTAAAAGCTAGTAATTGGTGATTATCAAAGTTAAAAACCTGAAATTGAATCTGGGGAATCTGAGGGTCCCTTTCATATTGGTTTTACCACACTACTTTAGCAGGAAGACCAAGATAGCTTGGAGTGTGCTGTGCCAGTGTAGTCTTGCATAGAAGGAAATCATACACCTTCTGAGTATATTAGCTTGGCATACTCCTAGCTTTTGAAAATTCTATGCCAGGGATTAATAAAGTCTATAGCAGAAAACTCCAGAGCAAAAACATTCTCACACCCTGAAAATTTAGACAAAATGTTTCAAGCTCAATAATGTGAAGTAAGCTGAGTGTAAGAAAATAGAAAGTAGTGAAAACTGTAGTCTATTGGAGAACTCCCCCTTCAAAATGGAACAGTTTTGCTACTCAGGTCTGGTGAGTTGATGACATGTGAGAACACACATCCAGTGTAGCCAGATCTTCTGATTTTTAAAGGAAAATCAGAAATCAATGTTTTTCAAACTTTTATGATTATCAGCTGGCAACATATTAAAAATAAAAAAGTTTTGAGCCAAACAATATATGCCTGAGGACTAGTTCAGGCTGCAGGATTGCAAGTTTATGATCTTGGATAAGACCTCTAGGAAACTCAAGGAACATTTTGTCCATCCTTGGTGATAAGATGTATTCAGAGGAAATAGTTAAACATTGCACTTCCATTTGAGCTTTCTGAGGACTCAAATCTTGGTGGACTGCAATCATCAAGGGATGTTTGGATCTATTTAACATCATTCAGTCCTCCATGAAGTGGGAACAGATCAACTGTCAGGCCCATCTCTATTAGGAATTCCATCAGTGACACAAAATTTGTCTGTCCTGGAAACAATCAAAGGTAAGGCCTTGGGGTCTGCAGAGAAGTGATATTGAGTTGAAAATCTGGCAAAGTGTCTTTAGGGATATGGTAATTACCATTCTAATGTTTTCCAGAGGGAACTCTGCATCACAACCCACTTAAAAATTAGTTTCAAACTCTGTTATTTATGAAAAGACTATTTTAAACTGTACACTATCTTCAGTACAAATTATACCTACTATCACACACACATATAATATTTGAATGTATTGTCTATCATGAATGTATTATCTATCAATATATTGCAAAGAAGTAATAACATCTTAATAATTACTTTTCCATTCTTTAGCTGAATTTAAGCATTTAATATCTACAAAGCCAGATGAATGTGCCATCTTCAGTGCCTAGCCCAATGCAGGGCATGGTATCTATTCAATAAATATTTATCTGATAAGTAAATACATCAATTTAGAGACATTTTTTGAAATCTTCCTTAAAATTTCAAAATATTTCAAAACAACTGATTCTCAGAATACTATCTTGTATCATATTTATATGAAATCTAGAGACAATAGGAAAGTTTCAACTCACTTGTGAAGTGGAAAGGAAACACAAACAAGTAATAATTCCTCATCCAAAGTATGCTCTGTCTAGTGCACCTGCCTATTATGAACTGGGTGCACATATTAAAGTAATAATGCAACAGCTCTAGAGTTTTAGGAAAAGGAGACTCAATCCATTACTCTTCTTTTAGATTGTTGCTGCCCAAGGATGCATGAAATACTAATGTGAAATGACAGTGATCAGTGATCACACTTAGATTCATGTTTACAGATCACATTAACTGGGGAGTTTTCTTATATAATAACTTTTTTTGTCCTTATTCTTTGATTAAACTAGCTGTATCAAATTCATCACTGATTACACTAAACCTCTTGATTTTAGGAAAGAGAACCTGTTACCAGGGATGATGAATACAATCCTTTACCCTCAAGTAACATATTTCCTGTTTTGTGCAAATTTCAAGTTTTTAAGGTCTAAGCCATGAGGCCACCTAGTATATGATTTAAACATTCCCTTTTATACTTTAAAAACAGTTAATTGGAATATAAGTACAAGTTTTTTTTTTCCCTCTCCATTATATAGTTGTATCTTTTTCCTCCCATACTCACTCCTTAGAAGTTAATTTAGCTGCATGTGGTGGCATACACCTGCAATCTTACATATTTGGGAGGTTGGCACAGGAGAATTGCAAGTTCAAGGCCAGCATGGGGGATCAATAACTCAGGTTAGCCATTTACAAATAAGGTACCCTTTTAGATTAAAAGCAAAAGAAACAGTATGTGAGGTGAGACATATGTTACTTAATTTAGCCATTCTGTAATCTGTATATATATTTTATAACATTCTATACATGGTAAATATGTACAAATTTTGGTTTTCAATTAAAAAAAATACAAGCAAACAAAAATACAAAAACAGATTTATAAACAGAAAAATTTCTGTTTGGAACCAACATAAATATGGGTTCTAGAAGTATGATTAGCTCTTCAGGGGGGGAAAAAAGTACTATAATACTGATAGCAATGCTCAACTCCTGATAATCTGCGAAAAAAGATAATGTTTTTCTCTAGCTCTGAAATGAGAATACCTATAAAAAATGAGTGCCACTAAATTTTGCTGTCATCTTTCTTATTCTAAGTAGGAAATGTAGCAGATTTATAATCTGTAGTCACAGGTTGTGGAATTGGCTTTATGTAATTGTTGATAAATAGGACCCTTGGGCTGGGGTTGTAGCCCAGTGTAGAGTGTTTGCCTTGCATATATGAGGCACTGGGTTTGATCCTCAGCACCACATAAAAAAATAAACAAACAAAACAATGTTATAAAAAAAAATAAGACCTTTAAACTGCTCTGGCCCTTAATTTTCTCACCTATAAATGATGGGGTAGTTAGGTAATCTTTCAGGATTGTTTAACTCTCAAATTCTATGATGTTAGCTGGGCTCAGTGGCACACATATGTAATCTCAGTGTCTCGAAAGCTGAGACAAGTTCAAAGCCAGCCTCAGCAATACCGAGGTACTATGCAACTTTGTGAGACCCTGTCTCTAAATAAAATACAAAATAGGGGCACATATACTTGTTCTCTCTTCCTGCTCCCATCATTTTCTTTTCTTCTTTTTTTTACAAACTTTTGTTTCCTTTTATTCCCCCAAAGTCTTTCTATTATATATACTTGTCTCTTAACTTGAAACAGAAGGAGAAAATGCCTCTTTGGTTTTGGACACAATAAGAAAAAAATAAAATTACCTTTCCGGGTAATCCAAATGCAAAAAGTCCAAGATCTTCATAAGATGTTACAGCTGTTAAGAGAAATGATCATTTTCACTTTTACACAAACCATTTATGTGCCAAGTCTTCAAGGAAAGAAAGGTATTCTACTAAAAACTAAGCAGAGTATAATTTTTAGGATTCAGGCCCATCAGAACTAGACATAAATATGAGGAAAAAATAAAGGTAATAGAAAGAAAGGTGAACTTAATTAGGTATTTTATGTAAAGGTCTTTAGAGCATTAATCTCCAGGATATATAAAGAATTCAAAAAATTAACACCAAAAGAACAAATATCCCAACCAATAAATGGGCAAAGGAAGTAAACAGATACTTCATGAATAAGAAATACAATCCGTCAACAAATAAATTTTAAAAAGTTACACTTCTCTAGCAATTACAGAAATGCAAATTAAAACTACACTGACATTCCATCTCACTCCAGTCAGAATGGCATTTATCAAGAATGCAAATAACAATAAATGTTGGGGGAAAAGGTACACTCATACATTGCTGGTAGGGCTGAAAATTGGTGCACCCTGGAAAGCAGTATGGAAATTCCTCAAAAAACTTGGAATGGAACCACCATTTGACCCAGTTATTCTACTCCTCAGTATATACCCCAAAGACTTAAAATCAGCATACATCAATGCAGCCACATCAATGTTTACAGCAGCTCAATTCACAACAGATAAGCTTTAGAACCAACCTTCAATAGATGAATGGATAAGGAAAATGTGATACATAAACATTAGCTATAAAGAAGAATAAAATTACGACATTTGCCAGTAAATGGATGGAACTGGAGATTATCATGCTAAGTGAAATAAGCCAATCCCCAAAAAACAAAATGCCAAATATTCTCTTTGATATGTGGATCCTAACAGACAATGGGCGGGCAGTGTAGAACAGAAGTTCACGGCATTAGACAAAAGGGAATGAAGGGAAAGGAAGGGGGACAGGAATAGGAAAGACAGTTGAATGAATTGGACATAACTTTCCTATGTTCATATAAGAATACACAACCAGTGAAACTCCATATTGTGGAGTTTCACAAGAACGGGATCCTAATTAGAAAAAGTTATACTCCATGTATATATGTCAAAATATACTCTCCTGTCATGTATATCTAAAAAGAATAAAAGAAAAAAACAAATTCCTTTGTTTATTGTTAAAAAAGTCTTTGATAAATTTCTTCGTTAAATCTTTAATTTTCAACCCAAAATATAGCCCACAATGCCTGTGATTTTCATGTCCTTTTATTCAACAGTGATGATTTCCCCTTTAAAAAAAATCACCAAGGACTCCTTTTATTAATGTGTTTCATATTCTGAAAGATTTTTTCTCTCTAATGGCACATAATAATTGTTTCCCATTTTTATTAAGCAAAAGTTTCTTATCAGTATAAGGTAACCATTGTCAACACAGTAATCTTGGTTACCAACTAACAATCATCTATGTATCTACCTGACATCCCCTCTGCATCTATTTTAAATAAATTGTATAGACTGGTCATGGGTCAATTTGTGATTTCTCTAAAGTGTTCTGAAATACTGACAGTTGCTCAAACACTTTCAATATTAATTCTGCAAACTCCTAGTGGCTTGGGTTCACCTGTCCTAAAACTACTGGATGATCACACTAAATTTAAAGCAGAAGTAGTGACTTT